>NC_056733.1:1173619133-1173779133 GCF_019279795.1 Protopterus annectens | reverse complement strand
GTGTGTGTGTGTACTTATACATACAGTGTACTTACACATACAGAGAAAAAGACTGAAAAGTAGTTGGAGATGTGTCTATTCAACTCAATTCAACAGATGCATGCTGGTGTCCGCTAAGGCAATGCCTTTCTTTACCAATAGTGCTACCTAGCCACATGACACTCTGTTCACAAAACAGACATTTTTCCTTTGGTGTCTCTATATCTTTTGCAAATGTTTATATGCACTGCTTCTTTGAATCCTGCAAACAGTGTCCTCCATATAAGCAGCAACACCTGCTATCTGCATTTAGTACATAGTAAAGTTCCTCTGAAGAGGAAGTGAGTCCTTGTTTTTTGAAGTACTAAGTGCTGACATAAGGTCAAAGTATAAAGAGCTGTACCTTTACCTTACCTGATGTCTGTTATTAAACTCATAAGGTAATGGTACAAAAACTGTTTTGCCAGATCTAGCCTGCACATTATCAACTTTAAGGAAAACTGTCATGGTAATCTACATTGTATTCAGCCTTCTCCTCATCTCCTAGTGTTGAGTCTGTCCCCATTACAGTTTAATTGTAAGAATGGTAACCAAATGTTATGGGAAGATGTTGCATGCATTCATATTCCCACAATACATGCTGATGGTGATGCTGACATCTGCTGCAAGTTTGTCTTCCTCTCAGTGTCACATTGTGCTTCTTTCCTCTTGTTACTTTTTTATGTGTGCATGTGTGCATCAACCTCTTGTTACCTTTTTTCATGTGTGTGTGTGTGTATGTATATATATCAAGATTATATCACCCCAGATGGGACTTGAACCTACAATCCATGGCTTAGGAAGCCAGTGCCTTATCTATTAGGCCACTGGGCCTGACAGAAAATAAACTTGTGGGTCTATATAACTCTGGGTTTGTCCTATTTCCTTTTAGATTCATAGGTAAGTAGTAGGCTAGCTGTCCTTAGGGGCCATTTTAAGCCTAGTCAGTTTTTTTTTTTTTTATGAGAATCAAACCCTGTACTTCTCACTTGTCAGGTAATCACCTTAGCCATTATGCCAACCCCCAGTTCCTTAAAAGTTTCTGCATAATCCTTATTCAGTAAGGATAGCTGTATGTAAGATCATATTTAAACAACTCTATATACAACCCACATACACACACAGAATGTCACCACTGTCAGATAAGAACCCTACCTATCTAGTTACATAATCTGGAGGAGACATTAGTTAAAGCAAGCATCACCGCAGAAGTTTTTTCTGCAAACCGATGCCTTAACAACAATACAGTTTTCCTTAAGCTATTTGAAATTAATGTGGTTCTTTAGAAAATGAAAGTTGAGTTGTCTCCCAAACAACTTATCTAGCCTTTCCATTGAATGGGTTCAAATCAGCAGTTTGTGAAGTGGGGGTAGGGACATGCTCTGCCTTCACCTCTGCACCTCCCTAACTCTTATAACCTATTCTGAGGTCAAAGAACCTTAGAATGAGTTAATATTTTTGCTGTACTGAATATATTTAATAAAAAAAAGCTCAGTCACTTGGGAATCTACATCCTGCATCTAACTAAGCAGATTTGATATCCTGTTACCTGTTATCACAGGACATCTAGAGCAGAATTGTAGTATTTTTTCTGTCCCTCTTCTGAAAAGGCTAATTTCTACTTATTTATTTTACAGAGACTTTACAGGGTATTCAGAGTAACACATCAACTGTTTCCTAGCAGGAATAATAACTTCTTATTACCTACTGCTGTTGCCTCCAGTATATATTCTGAATCTGTATACAGATTTTGACAATACCCTACCCTAACAGTGTGTAGTTGTTCCCTGAATCTGACTTTCTAAGATACAGTTTGCATTTCTTTAAAGTCATTGAATTACTACCGACCTTTGAGTCTTAGATTATTTCCACTTGAAGGCAACAGACAATGTGGATAATTTAGAAGAACCCCATATCTTCTTTCTGACAATATGAAAGGTGCTTACAAGAGGGCAATGAGAATATCAGGGTTGCATTATTGCATAGCATTATTGCCTTAATTATGCAAGCATCATCACCTAGAATGCAGGGTACCTTAAATATTCACTGCAGTAATTAGCAGTGGCAGAATCTTAACAGGCAACATACTTGCCTTTCACAGGGGGAAGATTAGAAGAGCATGAGTTCTAGCCTAACAGTAGACAGTATGATTCATATTCCAATATTTTTAAAGCCAAGCAGATTGTGATGTCTTTGCATTTCTGAGATGGTATCTTTCAAATGTGAGGCAAACTGAATTTCCTTTTCCATGTATTGATGTTTTTTAAAGTAGATATGAAAACATTTTATAACATTTTGTCAGCGAGCACAGAAATACATACTAAAGTCAAATGCACAAGAACGATAGACAAACTAAACATTTTGTGTGCTTATGCCAAAACATTTTTCACATTCTTGCTTTCCCCCCTTCAGGTATGAACACTAAATCAAAATAAACTTTTAGCAAATAGACAGAATTACTTCTCTCACAATATTGACTATTATTTTGTATTTACATCCCTAACAGTTCTAAAGTTCTGTTTTTACAATGTTACCAGAATTTATTTTCCTCTCATTACTTTCCCTACCTTTTTATTTTTCATAATTAGCAATACATTGCACTCTCGTACACTTTTTAAAATGTTCTAAGCTAAAATAATAATAATAATAATAGCAATAATATCCAAAATATCTGCAAGTAATTTATCATGCCATTCAGTACTCTCTCTCTCTCTCTCTCTCTCTGTGTGGCATATTGTAACTTATTTGTCTATTACCTGTGGCCCACTTCTTTATTCCACCATGTATTTTATCATATTGCTAAAAGTAATGGTACATCATTTTTACATTTGCACATGTAAACACATTTTTCCTTGAGTTGTGTTTTCCTTCATGCACACCTTTTATATGTGAGTACATTGAAATAATCGTTCAGCCCACTTCTTTTCTTCCTCTCTTAACCTCCTGTACAGTCATCAAGTCTCCTTTTCATATTTGTATGTGGCTGTTTTATCAAGATGATTAAATGTGTTCCATACAATGTTTAAAACAACATCTGTAGAGTAACCTCTTTTAACTTTGATTTCTATAGTATTTGCATTTATCTCTGTCACATTTTCCTTAATCTTTTGAAAAAAAACAACTTACTGCCATCTTGTCACTTCTGAAATCGAGTGGTATATACATATCTATATATAACATGGAATCTATTTTTCATTTCCTCCATTTGACTACGCAAGATACAGTTCTAAAATGTCACTGCCAATTTTTGACAAGTGTATAGAATTTTTTCTTTAAAAGAATTAGACAAGTTATCAGAAAGTTTAAAATAAAAGCTACACAAGTTATACGTGCCATAAAAGTCAAGCCTGAAATAACACACTGTGTTAAGAACATTCAGTACTATTTTGTCCTCACCTTTGTGCTCCATCGCTCCATTAGTTGTCTTCGCTTTTCTTTTGTTGCACTTCATCTCAACTCAGCATTATTTATTTTCCCTTACAAAATAAAAATTTAAAATATTAGTTTTCCACTTTTGAAAATATTTTTATGTATGTCCTACTATGTCCTGCCCCTGCTCATTTTGCTTAGTTAAGTGATATCCTACACTCATGCATGTGTGCCCACCTGTGTACACAAAAATAAACAAATGTATGCGCACACACACACACACACACACACACAAACACACACACACACACACACACACACACACACACACACACACACACACACACACACACACACACACACACACACACACACACACACACACACACACACACACACACACACACACACACACACACGCATGCACACACACACACGCACACACACACACACACACACACACACACACACACACACACACACACACACACACACACACACACACACACACACACACACACACACACACACACACACACACACACATGCATGCACACACACACACACACACACACACACACATACACAAATTCTATTATTCCTTTCAGTGCCTGTCTTTTTATTTTCTTATTTTTCCTAATACAGAGAAGCTATCTGAATGTGTAGCTTCTTTACAGAATTGTAAACCTCAGTGATCTTGTTGTTCTTTACTGCTTTTCCTTTGCCATCCACAACAAAAACTAGGTTCACCTACCAAACTAATCTAACATTACATGGTATCTCTGCTTGATTCCTCTGTTTAGCTTGATACCTTGCCTTACTGAGTGGTTTACTCCTGAGGACAATGCTGTTTTATGATACATGTGTATTTTTTGGAACCTTTTTAACAATTGAAATAGCACTAACAAATGTCACACTATTCCATGATTAATCACACCTAATGTGGTGGCATTGCTGGAACCATGAAAGATGAGATGGCAATGTAGCCTTAAAGCTGCGTGCCACTAAATGAAGATTATATCTGATATCATAAAATAGTGGGGCACTGGTAACTACGGAAAGTGGCTTGAGTTGTGGTAGATGTTTGCAGGAAGATGTTTGGAGGAAAAGGTAGACTACATCTTAAGGAAACTTGATAGGTTAAAGCTACAGTTTAATGTGGTATACCAGGAAGTCTCTGTGATATAGACCAAAAATGAAAAATTGTGGAGAAATCTGAAAGAAAACAAATAAAGGACTAAGCTATGAGAGACTGCACTTTCATTGGATGAAATGTAAGCTGGAAATAATGCAGATGAGGAAGAACAATTAGGAAGTAGGGTTGAGGAGAGTAAATGTGGAGGGTAGTGGGAATAAATTAAGAAGCTGGAGGTGAAGACCAGGTAAAGCTTGTCAGCAATTGCATTGTCACTCTACTGCAGCAGATTCAACAAGGCAGGAGCTTTTAAACTCTACTGCAGCAGATTCAACAAGGCAGGAGCTGTTAAGCTGACCATCAGAGAGACAGGACACACCAAGTAGGAAAGACACCTGTCGATTAAATGCCACGCTAATGAGATGAACATCTGGTTAATGACACAAGTACCTCTGCTGAGGAATGTGACGTCAGTGGGCCAGCAGGTATGATAGGTGGAATATTCCCAATAATTACATAAAAACAGAGAGTGAAACTGAATCTGACTATGGACCACATTAGAAGACAGGGGGTAGTGTCAGAACCAATGTATCCCTACACATAAGAATAGTTTGAACAAGGCTATTTATTTGTCTAATTCAAAGGAAAACAACTATAAAGATATACATGGAAGTGATGAATGGAAAAGCTGCATGGTGTCTAGAGGCAAATGCCAGGTAGTAGGGCCAGATATGCAGTACACCTTCTGCTATGAAGTTAGAGGAGGGTCAAGTGATAGAATGAGGCACAAAGACATGGAATTATGGCAGCGACATTAAGGAAAAGTGCACACACACAGCACAAGAATGAATGGAGACAGCAGGAGATTAGAAGAAGAGATGAGATAAACAGTAAATGATGAATCAGCATTTAAGGACTTAGATAATACAAGGCAAGTTTAGGGTGAAGTGAAATTTATTGCCTGGCTGATCACACCTGATTGCATCCCTTACTTTGCGTCGCAGAAAGCTGCTCCCTTCATCTCACCCTAGCTATAGTATTGCACTTAGCTGAATTTCAGTAGACTGAATTGTGATTGAATCCTCATATAGGATATCTTTTGCTCCTGACTATGCAGTTGGCGAAGAGGGTTAAGGTTGTGAGCTATAGTTCTATGGTACAGGGTTTGATGCCCTCATTACTTTTTGTGCGTTTTAGCACTTAACCAGATATTGCACCTGAAAAGGGGTGTCTAGTGGGACTATATAAATAGCAGGCTTGGAGAGGTGCAAGAAGATTTGCCAGCTTGTTTTCATGTACTTTTTTTTCCATAATTCTAGGCCTTAAGGTCTTGGAATTATGAGTCTCAGAATTATCTTATGAAACCTGCAGAAATACTGTTTCAGGCATGCTTGTTGTAATGATTGCCAATAAAGGTCTCTGGACAGATTTGTCTTATTACGTAAGCCATGATAAACTCTTAGTGACAGTGACTCAACAGGTAGCATACTCACCTGCTCAACTTTGATAGTAAAAGATTAGTAGGTTGTTGCTTCTATTCCCATGCTAGGTGACTGGATTAATTTTCAAATTCCTTAGCCTGCATGCAGCATTAAGGGGTGTTGCACACCTGAGCATGCCACCCTTCGGGATGACATATTAAAACAGAGGTCTCATATGACTGTGTTAGTGGTAGCTCAGATGCATGTAAAAAATCCTATGACGCCTATTGAAAAGTATAGGGGGGATTATCTAATGTCCTGGCCAAATTTCCCCTAGTAGTATAAATACAATCTTTGATGTCTGCTGAAAAGAGGCCATTAACCTTATGGGATCACCTGATCAATAAAAGATAAATAAATTAATCTGTACTTCAGGAAATATCAACATTTGTTGGTGGCCTAGGAATACTGCCACTTAGGGTTATTCACATCACAATTGTAAAATGAAAACCTTCTCTAAGATGGACTTTTTATTTATAATAGCTGATTTAGTGGATGAGACAAACTAAATATATAATGAACATTTTGTTTGAATGACTATGCTGACTTATTTCATGTTTTAAAGTTTAATATCTGTTCTACCACTACATTTGTTCATTCATCTAACTAAACCACCTGTCCTAGTGAGGGCTGTTGTGGTAGCAGGTCGAGCAGGGCAGACCAGACTTTCTTATCCCCACAGCAATCCTCAGTCTATTCTGCAGGATCCCCTGCATGTCCAGATCATGTGAAAGATATAACATCTGCAGCACACCTGCACTCAAAAACATTATATACCCCTATAGCAACCTCAGAGCACTGCGTTCTTCTAATAGACTCCTTGTCCAAACTGTCAAAACCAACAATTCAGCTAGTGCCTCACTGTTTACCTACTCTGTTGGTAACATTTGGAATAACCTTCCTGCAGACAGTACCCTAGTATCTACCCTAAGTCAATTCAAGAAAAGCCTAAAACAGTATTTTAAGTCACACTGGCTATGTCCTTGCTCTAAGCCTGACTAGCACTTGCACTATTATTGTAAGGTAACATTTCCCTGGCTACGCTACTGGATTGCAATTTCTAAGATTTTTACAGTTTTTAACCTTTTTTTAAATTGTGCAACTTTCTTACTACTATAGACTGTTGACAGTTACTAACATGTTTTAAGTTTTATGTAATGTCTAAGTTTTATGTAATGTCTTTCTGTTTGTACCTTGGAGCTTTTCTCCCCAGGCCTCCGCTGAAAATGGACATGTATCTGTTCAGACTATCCCGGTCAACAAATGTAAAATAAAACAAATAAATAAATAAATGTTCTAAATATGCCCCACAGCATCCTGTCATTGGACTAGGCCTGGCTTATTTCCCACTGAGAGTGTCCAAGGACATCATCTCTAACTGTCCAGGTCACATTAGCTGATACCTCTCCACTCAGAGGAGCAGAGGCAGTACACTACAATACTTCTTGATCGCCAAGCTCCTGACTTAGTCATGTGAGTCCACTAGCCTTGTAAATGACCTGTTTTCTATGTCTTCTCACTGATATCTTATCCTTTCATTCACAACTTGCAGCTCATGACATTTGGTAAGGAAGTGATCATAGACTGACTGACAAACAGAGATTTTTATCCTATGAGTTTTCCTTCACCATTGCATGCTTGTATTAGAGATAACATGGGATATATGCAAATGAACCCTTAAGGACATCAGGTGTTTTAGCTATATAGCAAGTCTGAATGCCCATGACTTTTTTTTTTCCTTTTAAGTCTGTTATGGACAAATGCAGGCCAGTAAAGCCAAACATCACTAGCTGTGGACATGTATGCTTCAGCCCTCTTATGGCCTCATCAGCAAAGTATAAGTAGACTGTTTGGCTCACATTTGGAAACACAGGGCTGTCGTACCCAGCTGATGACCACAACAATTAGTGCACCTGCAAAATATCCTAACTAACAAACTAAAACAATGAGTAACAAGGTTACACAGACAAATCAATGAGTAAAACTACAAGAAAAAAAAAAACTAGATTTGTCACTGTGTGATTCCTTAAAACCTCTTGTATTAGAGGTAACATGGGATATATACAAATGAAACCTTAGGGACATCATGTATTTTGCATAGACCAAGCCTCCGTTTACATCCCACTCTTATTTAAATATACTGACTATAAGTTTATACAACCTTGAAGGATACAACAAAGTTTTTCCACTCCCCCACCCCCCACACACTCACAAAACACCTAAAATAGTATAATACTTATACTTTCAGTCAAATGCAATTTATGAATTTGTCAAATGAACACAGATTTATCAGTTTCTTATCTGGTCGCTCTCCAAGGACCACTGCAGCATTTCTGCACCCAATCAGTTGGATTATCTTGTCGTACCCTCCTACCTTCATTCCAGAATAAGACCTCAGGTTGCTTAGACTTCTCTGGTCAAGGCAGTTTTTCCCCCCTCATCTGTAAGGAGAAATTGATCATTTTCTGAGAGAACCTTGATATTAAATTTCAAAATGCTAAATCTTAAAATAAGACCGTTTACACTCAGATGCAAACAAGACCATTAGGTTCATAGGTAAGTACTAGGCTAGCTGCCCTTTTGGGACATTCTAAGCCTAGGCAATTCCCCTTTCAAAGGTGAAAATCAAACCCTATACTCTGTGTCTTTGAGATAGACACCTTAACCATTACACCAACAGTCAATCCCCTAATAAAGGGCCCCTAGTCTTTGTGAAGGATGCCGTGGGATCTTTTACATTCACCTGAGCTACAAGCAACCCAAGAAGATGGGGCCTCAGTTTAACATCTCATCCAGCAATTAGTCTCTACCAGTTGTGGGAATAAAACCCACATCCTTCTGCACCAAAGATGATTGTGCTAGCTGTTGAGCCACTGACACTGTATAAAGTAATCAACATACCTCTCCCTCCATTGCTCTTCCAGCCTGTGTATCCTCTCAATGTACAGAGCTCGGTTCTGAGTCTGACTTTCCTTGCCTAAAAACTGAAAATTTGAATGATGTATTCCTCAAATAACAGTCATATACATTTCTCAGAACAGTTTCAATACAATTTATTCATGAAGAATGCTAAATAATCACCATACACATTTTTCATTGTTACATACACATTTTAATATCTTTGAACACAGATTGGAGGACATGAGATTTAAACCTGCAACTCTATTGTACATCCAAACTCTAACTCTGGGAGCAACCTGCCTAACCAACCGATCTTGCCTATATATGATGAAGATTGAAGGCAAAATATAGCTCTGTCTGTAACTTAAATGTGTAAGATCTTTTATACTGACTTTCAGATAGCTATGTTTACTCATATCTAGTTGAAATTGATGTGTCTATGTTAGTTGGGTTATTACCAAACCATAAAATATTTTTTATTTTGAATTCCTCTGAGCCAGTGTCAGTGTCTTTTGAATGTCTTTCCTACATTATAAATAATAAATTACAAAGATTCTGCAGCGCATGTTTTTAATATCAAGCTTATAAAGTATAATATCACTAAATTGCATAACTACTACAACAGAACAGATGACTATGATATAATGCAAATCAGGGCCATGGTGGTGCAGCGGTTAGCTTTGTTGCCTCACAGCAAGAGGTTCTCCCGTTCGATTCTTGGCTGGAGTGCCTTCTGTGTGGAGTCTGCATGTCCTCTCTGTGGTTGAGTGATGCCAAAGACATGCAGGTAGGTGTGAATGTGAATGGGTGTGCCTTCCTTGAAGGTTGGGTGTTGGGCTGGCAACTCGGCACCATAAAAATCCACTGTCAATCATGAAAGGACTGGAGTTCCACTGTGGCGACCCCTAACTGGGAAAAGCCGAGTGACATTACTCACTATGATATAATGCAAATGCAAGCATAACAATGGCATGTATGGTGTTTATAGTGATCTAATGAAATATTCTGCTGCATGCAGTATTGCTGTATGTTAAGCCAGTTTTTCTGCTCTAACAAGCTATAGTCTAAGACAGTTTTTCACAAACTGTTGTATGCATAAAACCAGTTACAAATGTTGCAGTTCACATAAAAAAATTAGTTATTGTTGCAGTATACACTCACACACACATACACACACACACACACACACACACACACACACATGCACACACGCACACACGCGCACACGCGCACACGCACAATTACTTTATTATTTTTGAAAAGTCTGCCATGTGAAATCCATAATAACCAGGGGAAAATGTTCTCAATGGCCGCAGAGGTAACAGTGGTGGACAACCCAAGGAGATGCAGTTGTAGAATAGGGGAAACAAAACACATCAATATAACATTATATATTGGCTGTCTAATTTTTAAACAATCCAGCTTTGATTGTTGCAACTCTATACTTTTGCCTAGGGAATCCCTTGCATTTCACATTTTTATATGCTGTGTGGTTACCAATGCACCCTTTTTTTATTTGATTTTTTTTTTTTTTTTTTTTCTTAGAGAACCAACTTGTTTGTTTTTAAATTGCCTTAGTGTTATCAGTCTTTTAGTATGTCAGCTGATTTTTTTTTTGTTTTTCTTTCAGTGACTGAGCTAGTAGCCTTGAAGATGCAGGGATCCCCTTGGTTGGTATCATATCACTAAAGAATACACTCTAATATCTTGTAAAAATCATATCATCAAGTACTGTGCAGTAGTAATATTCACATTTTTGATCTATTTTTATTTCATTGTTCCCCCACAGACCCTGAGCTTAAGAGTGTTTCCAAGGACCCCTCCTCCACTCTGCATGAAATCGGCTTGATACAGATTCAGCCAGATCAGCTATCCTGTGTTCTGGGAAAAAAACTAGTTGGATGAGTACAGTCCAAACAGAAAATCAAATGAGTCTTTACATTTTTTTTCTAAATTATTTTTATTGCAATATAATTATCATTACATCATGTGACAATATTATATTATGCATAAAACACACATCAGTGACAAACTACCATAAACATAACAGCTATAGTAATAGCTTCAACTAGCAGTTGTACTATACCATAACAAATTCAGAATTCATAATAAATATGAACCCATATTATAGTCTCTCCTTCACCAGAATGCAGCCTCATTAATCACAACCTCCATGGCCATTTTCTATGATGGTGGTTGAAACCATTCTCACATATTTGGTACATTCCAACCTCTGATCTTTGACAGGGACTTGACCCTCTATGACTGTGAGATAAGAAGTGTACTATTCCTCCTGTCCAAGGCCTGATTGACTCATCCGCTACTGGGATCATGTGTTTTTCACCCCTTTTCTTCTCCTGTCTAACACCTACTATGAACCTATGAACAAAATAAGTTTTATTTTTATATTACTTATTGCACCGTAATTTCTTGATCTTTTTGTCTCTTTCCTGTCATGACCTGACTTTGTGTTTAACCTTGTATGCCTAGTCTATTATATAATGCTGCGGATTGTACTTTCAAACCCCTTACAACCTTGGCTTCCTCACATGTATGTGAACCACCACCAATGTACATCCCACCACCTCTGTAATGCTCCAACCTTGTGCAATTCTTTATGCCCTCTACTACAGTCTGTATCTTACCCTTCTCCTCTCTACTCTATTCTCTGTCTTCCTCCTGCACCCTGAATAAACAAACAAAAAATACCCCCAAAAAGGCTGTGTAGCTTCTCCTTTCTCTCATATGTCCCTCCCATATAGTTTGCATATCCCTCCATGCTCCATGTCCATACAGACACTCAAAACCACATAGGAAAATGATCTGCCTCCTCTTCTCCACAGTGTCAACAGTTCACATCCTCCTTCTAATCCGCTGTGTTTATCCTCATCAGAGCTCTGCATCACTGATGTAGCAGTCTCATCTGCAAGTCTTGACCTGAGACAATTGCTTTTAAGCTCTATACCACTTCCTATGTTTCCTCCCAAACTCTACTCCTTGCCTACCAATCACTAATCTGTATCTTCCTTAATAACTCCATTTCATTATGCATTTCCTTGCCCCCAGGATCTCTAGCATTCACTCCACCCCTCCCTTTCTGCACATAACTATACTGCTCCTGTGTCTCTGAACCAACTGTCTTACCCATGCTTTCATTTGTTTCCTTCCTAGTGTCCCTTGACACACTAACTACCATGTTGCAAAGTAATCCATCCTCATCTAGCAGCCCATATGTCTGTTTAACAACCCCAGATGAGCAAAAGGTCCACTTATAATCTTCTATTATGTTTCCTTCTCTCCTTATCCCTTTCCATTCTAACCTTTGTAAACTGTCTAGCAATACTTTTCTCACCTATCAAAATCCTAAGGGTGCACATCCTGTATATCCATCACTACTTTACATCTGAGTTGCAACTTCAGCTCCCTATTCATTCCTTCCTCTAAGGGAGTCTTCCAAATTTAAACTTACAAACCAATGTGCATTAATTCCTACCTGCACAGAACAGGGACACAATTTTAACAAATTTTGCTACAGCGCTGTCAGTGCACAAAGTAGGAAGTGAACACTTCTTTTACAATGGCTTTACCCTGACCATCCTGTAAGATTGCAATGGCCACTGGAAGGAAATTAGCACCCCCATACTGTCAGGTCCACCCTGTAACATTGTTCCTAGATACATTTTTCAATATCCTGCATAATACACTACATAATTTCCTGAAATACAACACAATGCATAGTATTCTGACATAAAATACACAGCATCACATCCTGACAGGCTCTCCCTGTTACTGCTCAGTAATCTTTTTACAATACAAAGCACTATGGCAAGACTTTTGGTTGGGTTTCACAAATTAATGGTAAGAGAATGTCTTCCTTGCAGTGTTACCTGATTCTTTTGTAGTGCTTTTCCATTTCTCTCATTCCCACCCACCTTAGATATTGTACCTAACTAGACCTCACCAGTATCCTCCAAGCCTTGTTTATATTCTCAGCAGGGTTAGTTCACTTACTTTCCTTTGTGGAAGCATACTTCCATGTAACAGAAATGTCGAGTCTCTGTTATATAAAGACACTAGTACTCACTGCAGCTTTTGTTCCAGTACCAATAATTTTGTAACACACTACTGGCATACACAAATAATTCCCACCAGCACTTTATTTAATACTTCCAATCATCATGATAAGGCGAATTTTATAGTTTAATCGGCTAGAGTAAGTCCTGAAATATGGCTTCCTTTCACTAAACAACATCTCTGTACAAGAATTAAGCTCCAATCAAAAGTCCTCTTACCAGAATCACAAATGGATTAAAAAATGTTATTCCTTCTATTCATAGCTATCCTTAAGCTACACATAGCAGAGGATAGAGAAACCAAATAAGGTTCATCTCCCTGGAAAAACTTGTTCAATATCTCCAACAAAGCATCCATCCAGTATCCCCAACAAGGCTTATTTTTGAAATCAATGTGATTTTTTAGATCAGTTATTCCATGTGTCCAATGTATATATTTTTCAAATTTAAATACAAATAAAAATGAGAAAGCATTAACTAAGTACAAAATACTCTGAGGCATTCAGAAAGAATGCATGTGCAGTATAGAACTGATTCTACAACTGGATCACAAATTCCTGTCATAGGTCCAAAACAACAAAAATGTCAAACCTATTAATTTTCAAATAATGTACATCCTTACAACTTTTGTGCAGTAGGCCAAGAATTTAAGTAACATACAGAGAAAACTTTAAACTGCAAAATGTTCTACATGATTAGTCTATGTATACTGAGGCTTTTTCCCTTCTTATGAATTTTCAATACACTACTTTAATATAACCCTTTCACAAAAGTACTATATTAGGCCTGCTAAATAAATCTTCTTCTTTTGGATTTTCCTGTTTAGGGGTCACCACAGCAGATCACCTGTCCGCTCATGATTGGCAGTGGAGTTTTACAGTGTCGAGTTGCCAGCCCGGCTCCCAACCTTCCACAGAAGGCACATACACGCACACACTCACACCTAGGGCCAATTTAGAGTGTCTAATCCACATACAGCATGTCTTTGGGATGTGGGAGGAAACCAGAGCACCCAAAGGAAACCCACCCGACCACAGGAAGGACATGCAGATTCCACACAGAAGGCACCCCAGCCGAGAATCGAATCGGAGAACCTATTGCTCTGAGGCAGCAACACTAACCACTGCACCACAGCGGCCACCTAGGCCTGCTAAATAAATACCAATTAAAAAAAAACCCACTGAAACTGTTCAACTGGTGATTATGTCTTTTAGTGTAAGCAGGTGAAGACAATCCTAAAACCTGTCCTGGGAAATGCCATAACTTTAATAGAAGAATCTCTAAATGAGGTAATGTTTCTCCTTCTTTCTTCCAAAAAGTAGTAAAGCAGTGTAGATGAGTTAATGCTAAGGCACTGAGGTACAACAAAGTTATAATCTGAATAGCTACTATCTACATAAAAACTCAGTCCACCTCCTACAAACTTCTAAGCAAAACTAGACAAAGACCCTTAAAACGGGAACTTGGATGAAATGAATAAAAGTTAAAAAGCAGCAGCCACAACAGGACTCCACTTGACAGCAACCACAAATAAGGTGGTCAGGATTATTTACCAAAACACTTTATTGAAACAAAAAAGAACTTCCTTAGTGCCTCGGCTCAACAGCCTTTACAGAGTACAACCGCTTATTCAAATGCAAACACTTATATATATATATATATATATATATATATATATATATATATATATTTATATATATAAAAATCTTTCAATTAAATCATAAAATAATTAAAAGCAATCAAATCTAATTAATTTCAGTTAAACCATAAATCTCCAATTGCATTCATTGTTCAAACCCTTAGGGGACAAGATATCAATTTTCAAGATAAAAATTGAATCTTTCTTAAGAAGTTTACTTTTGATATCGGAAACATCAAAGGGCTCATCAAAAGGCTCATAACTTATTTGTTCTGATACTGTAGCCTGCAAGCCCATTATGATAGTCTTTAAACTGCACTGCTATAGGACTTTTTATTTTACATCTTCTAATATCTCCAACATGTTCCTTCACTCATACAGCAAAAGACCTTTTACTATCCGCAATATAAAATTTACCGCATGGGCATATTAAGGCATAAAATCACTCCCCACTATCATACCTAAAAGTACCTTGAACCTCAAATCTTTTACCATTCATTTTTAAAAAAGCTATTCACCACAAAACCACGACAAGAACATCTGCCACAAGGGATTGTTCCCTTAGGCACTACTTCACTATTCAAATTCACTATTGGCATACAGAATTTGTCATGTACTAAAATGTCAGAAATGTCAGAAATGTTTTACCACATTTGTATGAAATTTGTGGCTGACTTTCCAGTACTGAATTTAAATCCATATGTTTTACTAAAATACCCCAAAAGTACTTTACTAAACTAATCAACTCTTCTGAAAATAGTGTAAACCTTGTGAAAAAAAATATAGATGCCTTCCCTATTCCATCTTTTATTCAACCCCTTTCATTTCTATATTGAACCCATAGCCATACACTTTCTGCTTACATTTTCATAATAAGTTCTCATCATACCCTGTTTTACTAACAATCTGAATAGCTTTTCCTAATTCTTGCTCAAAATCCCTTTCATTACCACACAACCTCCTTAATCTTAAAAATTCCCCATAAGGTAAGACATTTAAAGTGTGACGAGAGTGACAGCTGTGTCCATGCAAACACTGATGCCCATCTTCAAATTTTCTGTGAACCTGCATTTTAATGTTTTCATTTATAATTCCTTCCAGAGCAATATCTAAAAAAACAACCATAGTACCCACTTGTAGACCATCAAATCGCAAGTTAAACCTATTATCATTTAGAGCCCATATAACACCATCTACATTATCTCGAACACCTTTGCAAATAAAAAACAGTCATCTATAAATCAAAAATATTTTACCACATATTGTCTAAAAAGTCATTCTTATAAATATAAAGTTGTTAAAAAAAAAACGTAAATACATTTGTATACATGGGGCAAATGCTGCCCCCATGGCTGTACCTTGTAACAATTTATATAATTCACCATTGAACTAAAAAAAATGTTATTTAGGCAAAAATGGACCAATTCAATAATAAAATGTGCTTTGGGATTATCCCCCCTCCAAAAAAATATATCTATGAGGTAGTTAGACTGCCTTTAGAGAAATTTGAATTACACTTGTATTTATGAGTACTTAGTATTAAATGTTTGGAAACTGTATCAGAGCCAACAGCTGCAAATAGATATAATATTACCGCTGTCTCATTAAGTGAAAATGAAACATACTATATGAAATCCACACTGATAAATATCGGTGTGGGTTATAAATTTTAACATAAAAAGGAATAGTGTGAAACTACATTGTGTGTCATGTATCAGATCATTAGTGCATTTGATATAGCAGTTAAATGTGTTCTACATTAAAATAAAAGTTAAACCCAATATTTTCATTAAGCAGTTTCTGGTGTCTCATTTGTACAGAGACTTCATAGATGATAAATCACAGATTTTGACCACTAAGCATCTTGTATTATTTCGTGACTGCACTTTAAATCATCCTTCCTTAATTTCTCCAGGCCGAGAACATGTGATTGGTTCTTTCAAGCTGTAATAGGCAGTGGCTTTATGGGAGCGTGCATGTGCAGGTTTATGCATGACACCATAGAATGGAAGATATAGCAGACCACTGTGTATACAAGCATATACATCAGCCACCTGGGGTGGGGTCCTAGGCCATTACCAGAAAATCCCTAATCCCAGATAGCTGTCTAAATGAATGTTTCTTATGAACATTTCTTGTTCTAAGAGGTGAATGTCATCCTAGGCAAGAGTAAAAAGCCAGATAATCATGGGATAACTGATGCTTGGCAAGCAGTTGAACAAAAAGCATATACAAACTACAAAAGTAGATGTTGCAGACACTTTAATGAGCTTTTACAATTTTTTCCATACACCATAGTTTTGGTTCATACTAGGTCCGATTAAATGTTGTAATGGAGCCATGGAAGCTGCTGTATTTGCATTTAACCTACAATTCTTCATGGCAAGATTGAAAAAAAAGGAGCTTTCGATACAAATAAAACATTTTTGATGAAATATGCCTCCACAGGTACCAAAAAGTGTTCCAAATGAAAGTGTTAATATTCACCGAACAGTAATAGATCAAGAAAGGAACAAACTTGGCACCTGTTCAACAAGAACCAGCCAGCAAAGAAACATGTAGTTACTAGGCATGTAGTTCAGAAAACCATTAAGGAGCCTAGGCCAAATTCCCAATTGCCCCAGCACTGTCTGGTTTAGTAACTTGCTCAAGGACACACAGTGAGCAGTTGAAGGTTGAACATTTCAAACCTTGTAACCTGGCAGTTGACATAGAGGTTAAGGCTGTGAGCTAGACTGCCTGTGGTACAGGGTTTGATTTCCTCAGCCATCATTTGCCTACTGTTTGACCATGCCCAGATCATTTAACCAGACATTCTGCCAGATCACCCCCGAAAGGCAATATTTGCTGAGTGACCTGACCTCAAATAGGGATTATCATTATCCTTGGCACATGCAGCAACTTATTACAAGTCAGAGTTCAGCCCTCTGCGGTAACTGCCAGACAGGCGAATGATAGATAAGGGTCATTGGGTCCAGACTGCCCTACTTCTTTATGTGTACATTGCCATGGATGCAATAACTGATTCTTTTTGGTCACCCTCTATGGTTTTATCTGTTATTTGAATTAATTCTCTAGGTTCAAAATCCATTACACCAGCTTTGTCCAACAGTACTTTCTCAACAAAGTTGTATGAAATATTTACCATCCTTCACAGAAAAGAGCTCTTTCTACTTTTTAAAATTATAGTATGTAAAAATAAGTAAGGATGTATGATGCAGCATCTTTTTGGAACAACAGTGGTGGATAGTATAACTTTGCAGCAGTGCTGGATAGTTATATTAGCTATTAATATGGGTATGTCAGCAGAGTCGAATTAAATACAAATAATACATAACCAGATATCCATATGAATAGCATGCTTTTATACACAAGGACTGGAGAAGTTTAAAATGAATTCAGTGCATTTAATTTGAATTTAGTTTTATAAATATACGTGTTATTTAATCTATCACTTTAACCAACAATTCACACTAATATTATAACTAATATTCTGCATCTGCTTTTTGCTCCTTCATATACATTCTATACAGAGTGACTGAAAGAACACAGTATATACATGCATTCTATACAGAGTGACTGACAGAATAGAGTATATACATGCATTCTATAGAGAGTGACTGAAAAACATGATATATACATGCATTCTATACAGAGACTGAAAGAACACAGTACATACATGCAATCCATACAGAGTGACTGACAGAACACAGTATATACATGCAATCTATACAGACTGACTGACAGAACACAGTATATACATGCATTCTATAGAGAGTGACTGACAAAACACAATATATACATGCATTCTATACAGAGTGACTGACAGAACACAGTACATACATGCATTCTATACAGAGTGACTGACAAAACACAATATACGTGCATTCTACACAGTGTGACTGACAGAACACAGTATATACATGCATTCTATAAAGAGTGACTGACAAAACACAATATATACATGCATTCTATACAGAGTGACTGACAGAACACAGTATATACATGCATTCTATAGAGAGTGACTGAAAAACATGATATATACATGCATTCTATACAGAGTGACTGACAAAACACAGTACATACATGCATTCTATACAGAGTGACTGACAGAACACAGTATATATATGCATTCTATACAGACTGACTGACAGAACAAAGTATATACATGCATTCTATACAGAGTGACTGACAGAACACAGTATATATATGCATTCTATACAGAGTGACTGACAAAACACAGTACGTACATGCATTCTATACAGAGTGATTGACAGAACACAGTATATACATGCATTCTATACAGTGTGAGTGACAGAACACAGTATATACATGCATTCTATACAGAGTGACTGAGAGAACATAGTATATACATGCATTCTATACAAAGTGACTGACAGAACACAGTATATACATGCATTCTATACAGAGTGACTAACAGAACACAGTATATACATACATTCTATACAGAGTGACTGACAGAACACAGTATATACATGCATTCTATACAGAGTGACTGACAGAACACAGTATATACATGCAATCTATACAGAGTGACTGACAGAACACAGTATATACGTGCATTCTATACAGAGTGACTGACAGAACACAGTATATACATGCATTCTATACAGAGTGACTGACAGGACACAGTATATACATGCATTCTATATAGAGTGACTGACAGAACACAGTATATACATGCATTCGATACAGAGTGACTGACAGAACACAGTATATACATGCATTCCATACAGACTGACTAACAGAAAACGGTATATACATGCATTCTATACAGAGTGACTGACAGAACTCAGCATATACATGCATTCTATACAGAGTTACTGAAAGAACACAGTATATACATGCGTTCTATACAGATTCACTGACAAAGCACAGTATATACATGCATTCTATACAGAGTGACTGACAGAACACAGTATATACATGCATTCTATACAGAGTGACTGACAGAATGGAGTATATACATGCATTCTATAGAGAGTGACTGAAAAACATGATATATACATGCATTCTATACAGAGTGACTGAAAGAACACAGTACATACATGCAATCTATACAGAGTGACTGACAGAACACAGTATATACATGCAATCTATACAGACTGACTGACAGAACACAGTATATACATGCATTCTATAGAGAGTGACTGACAAAACACAATATATACATGCATTCTATACAGAGTGACTGACAGAACACAGTACATACATGCATTCTATACAGAGTGACTGACAAAACACAATATACGTGCATTCTACACAGTGTGACTGACAGAACACAGTATATACATGCTTTCTATAAAGAGTGACTGACAAAACACAATATATACATGCATTCTATAGAGAGTGACTGACAGAACACAGTATATACATGCATTCTATAGAGAGTGACTGAAAAACATGATATATACATGCATTCTATACAGAGTGACTGACAAAACACAGTACATACATGCATTCTATACAGAGTGACTGACAGAACACAGTATATATATGCATTCTATACAGACTGACTGACAGAACAAAGTATATACATGCATTCTATACAGAGTGACTGACAAAAACACAGTATATACATGCATTCTATACAGAGTGACTGACAAAACACAGTACGTACATGCATTCTATACAGAGTGATTGACAGAACACAGTATATACATGCATTCTATACAGTGTGAGTGACAGAACACAGTATATACATGCATTCTATACAGAGTGACTGAGAGAACATAGTATATACATGCATTCTATACAAAGTGACTGACAGAACACAGTATATACATGCATTCTATACAGAGTAACTAACAGAACACAGTATATACATACATTCTATACAGAGTGACTGACAGAACACAGTATATATACATGCATTCTATACAGAGTGACTGACAGAACACAGTATATACATGCATTCTATACAGAGTGACTGACAGAACACAGTATATACATGCATTCTATACAGAGTGACTGACAGAACACAGTATATACATGCAATCTATACAGAGTGACTGACAGAACACAGTATATACGTGCATTCTATACAGAGTGACTGACAGAACACAGTATATACATGCATTCTATACAGAGTGACTGACAGGAAACAGTATATACATGCATTCTATATAGAGTGACTGACAGAACACAGTATATACATGCATTCGATACAGAGTGACTGACAGAACACAGTATATACATGCATTCCATACAGACTGACTAACAGAAAACGGTATATACATGCATTCTATACAGAGTGACTGACAGAACTCAGCATATACATGCATTCTATACAGAGTTACTGAAAGAACACAGTATATACATGCGTTCTATACAGATTCACTGACAAAGCACAGTATATACATGCATTCTATACAGAGTGACTGTCAGAACACAGTATATACATGCATTCTATACAGAGTGACTTGCAGAACAAAGTATATACATGCATTCTATACAGACTGACTGACAGAAGAAAGTATATACATGCATTCTACACAGACTGACTGACAGAACAAAGTATATACATGCATTCTATATAGAGTGACTGACAAACCACCGTATATACATGCATTCTATACAGAGTGACTGACAAAACACAGTATGTACATGCATTCTATACAGAGTGATTGACAGAACACAGTATATACATGCATTCTATACAGAGTGAGTGACAGAACACAGTATATACATGCATTCTATACAGAGTGACTGACAGAACATAGTATATACATGCATTCTATACAGAGTGACTGACAGAACACAGTATATACATGCATTCTATACAGAGTCACTGACAGAACATAGTATATACATGCATTCTATACAGAGTGACTGACAGAACACAGTATATACATGCATTCTATACAGAGTGACTGACAGGACACAGTATATACATGCATTCTATATAGAGTGACTGACAGAACACAGTATATACATGCATTCGATACAGAGTGACTGACAGAACACAGTATATACATGCATTCCATACAGACTGACTAACAGAAAATGGTATATACATGCATTCTATACAGAGTGACTGACAGAACTCAGCATATACATGCATTCTATACAGAGTTACTGAAAGAACACAGTATATACATGCGTTCTATACAGATTCACTGACAAAGCACAGTATATACATGCATTCTATACAGAGTGACTGACAGAACACAGTATATACATGCATTCTATACAGAGTGACTGACAGAACACAGTATATACATGCATTGTATACAGAGTGACTGACAAAACACAGTACATACATGCATTCTATACAGAGTAACTGACAGAACACAGTATATACACATGCATTCTACACAGAGTGCCTGACAGGACACAGTATATACATCTATTCTATACAGAGTGACTGACAGAACACAGTATATACATGCATTCTATACAGAGTGACTGACAGAACACAGTATATACATGCATTCTATACAGAGTGACTGACAGCACACAGTATAAACATGCATTCTATACAGAGTGACTGACAGAACACAGTATATACATGCATTCTATATAGAGTGACTAACAGAACACAGTATATACATGCATTCAATACAAAGTGACTGAAAGAACACAGTATATACATGCATTCTATACAGATTGACTGACAGAACACAGTATATACATACATTCTATACAGAGTGACTGACAGAACACAGCATATACATGCATTCTATACAGTGACTGACAGAACACAGTATATACATGCATTCTATAGAGAGTGACTGAAAAACACGATATATACATGCATTCTATACAGAGTGACTGAAAGAACACAGTACATAGATGCAATCTATACAGTGACTGACAGAACACGGTATATACATACATTCTATACAGAGTGACTGACAGAACATAGTATATACATGCATACTATACAGAGTGACTGAGAGAACACAGTATATGCATGCATTCTACACAGAGTGACTGACACAACACAGTACGTACATGCATTCTATACAGAGTGACTGATAAAACTCAGTACGTACATGCATTCTATATAGAGTGACTGACAAAACACAGTACATACGTGCATTCTATACAGAGTGACTGACAGAACACAGTATATATATGCATTCCATAGAGACTGACTGACAGAACAAAGTATATACATGCATTCTATACAGAGTGACTGACAGAACACAGTACATACATGCATTCTGTACAGAGTGACTGTCAAAACACAATATACATGCATTCTACACAGTGTGACTGACAGAACACAGTATATACATGCATTCTATAAAGAGTGACTGACACAACACAATATATACATGCATTCTATACAGAGTGACAGACAGAACACAGTATATACACACAGTCTATACATGCATTCTATACAGAGTGACTGACAGAACACAGTATATATATATGCATTCTATACAGAGGGGTTGACAGAACACAGTATATACATGCATTCTATACAGAGTGACTGACAAAACACAGTACGTACATGCATTCTATACAGTGTGACTGATAAAACACAGTACATACATGCATTCTATACAGAGTGACTGACAGAACACAGTATATATATGCATTCTATAGAGACTGACTGACAGAACAAAGTATATACATGCATTTTATACAGAGTGACTGACAGAACATAGTATATACATGCATTCTATACAGAGTGACTGACAGAACACAGTATATACATGCATTCTATACAGAGTGACTGACAGAACACAGTATATACATGCATTCTATACAGAGTGACTGACAGAACACAGTATATATATATACATGCATTTTATACAGAGTGACTGACAGAACACAGTATGTACATGCATTCTATACAGAGTGACTGAGATCACAGTATATACATGCATTCTGTACAGAGTGACTGACATAACACAGTATATACATGCATTCTATACAGAGTGACTGACAGAACACAGTATATATATGCATTCTATATAGATTGACTGACAGAACACAGTATATACATTCATTCAATACAGAGTGACTGACAGAACACAGTATATACATGCATTCTATACAGATTGACTAACAGAACACAGTATATACATGCATTCTATACAGAGTGACGGATAGAACACAGCATATACATGCATTCTATACAGAGTGACTGACAGAACACAGTATATACATGCATTCTTTACAGATTGACTGACAAAACACAGTATATGCATGCATTCTTTACAGAGTGACTGACAGAACACAGTATATACATGCATTCTATACAGAGTGACTGACAGAACACAGTATATACATGCATTCTATACAGATGACTGACAGAAGAAAGTATATACATGCATTCTATACAGACTGACTGACAGAACAAAGTATATACATGCATTCTATTCAGAGTGACTGACAAAACACAGTATGTACATGCATTCTATACAGAGTGATTGACAGAACACAGTATATACATGCATTCTATACAGAGTGAGTGACAGATCACAGTATATACATGCATTCTATACAGAGTGACTGAAAAAACATAGTATATACATGCATTCTATACAGAGAGACTGACAGAACACAGTATATACATGCATTCTATACAGAGTGACTGACAGAACACAGTATATACATGCATTCTATACAGAGTGACTGACAGAACACAGTATATGCATGCATTCTATACAGATTGACTGACAGAACACAGTAATACATGCATTCCATACAGAGTGACTGACAGAACACAGTATATACATGCATTCTATACAGATTGACTGACAGAACACAGTATATACATGTATTCTATACAGAGTGACTGACAGAACACAGTATATACATGCATTCTAAACAGAGTGACTGACAGAACACAGTATGTACATGCATTCTATACAGAGTGACTGACAGAACACATTATATACATGCATTCTATACAGAGTGACTGACAAAACACAGTACGTACATGCATTCTATACAGAGTGACTGACTGAACACAGTATATACATGCATTCTATACAGAGTGATTGACAAAACACAGTATATACATGCATTCTATACAGAGTGAGTGACAGAACACAGTATATACATACATTCTATACAGGTGACTGACAGAACATAGTATATACATGCATTCTATACAGGTGACTGACAGAACACAGTATACGTGCATTCTATACAGAGTGACTGACAGAACACAGTATATACATGCATTCTATACAGATTGACTGACAGAACACAGTATATACATGCATTCTATACAGAGTGTCTGACAGAACACAGTATATACATGCATTCTACACAGAGTGACTGACAGAACACAACATTTACATGCATTCTAAACAGAGTGACTGAAAGAACACAGTATATACATGCATTCTATACAGAGTGACTGACAGAACACAGTACATACATGCATTCTATACAGATTGACTGACAGAACACAGTACGTACATGCATTCTATCAAGAGTGACTGACAGAACACAGTATATACATGCATTCTATAGAGAGTGACTGACAAAACACATTATATATATGTATGCATTCTATACAAAGTGACTGACAGAACACAATATATACATGCATTCTATAGAGAGTGACTGAGAAAACACAATACATATATATGCATTCAATACAGAGTGAATGACAGAACACAGTATATACATGCATTCTTTAGAGAGTGACTGACAAAACACAATATATATATGCATTCTATACAGAGTGACTGACAGAACACAGTATATACATGCATTCTCTACAGAGTGACTGACAAAACACAGTACGTACATGCATTCTATACAGAGTGATTGACAGAACACAGTACATACATGCATTCTATAAAGAGTGACTGACAGAACACAGTATATACATGCATTCTATACAGAGTGTCTGACAAAACACAGTACATACTTGCATTCTGTACAGAGTGAGTGACAGAACACAGTATACATATATATATATATATATATATATGTATATGCATTCTATACAGACTGACCGACAAAGTATATACATGCATTCTATACAGACTGTCTGACAGAACAAATTATATACATGCATTCTATACAGAGTGACTGACAAAACACAGTATATCCATTCATTCTATACAGAGTGACTGACAGAACACCGTATATATATATATATATATATATTTATATGCATTCTACACAGACTGACCGACAAAGTATATACATGCATTCTATACAGACTGTCTGACTGAACAAATTATATACATGCATTCTATACAGAGTGATTGACAGAACACAGTATATACCTGCATTCTGTAGAGAGTGACTGACAGAACACGGTATATACATACATTCTATACAGAGTGACTGACAGAACATAGTATATACATGCATACTATACAGAGTGACTGACAGAACACAGTATATGCATGCATTCTATACAGAGTGACTGACACAACACAGTACGTACATGCATTCTATACAGAGTGACTGATAAAACTCAGTACGTACATGCATTCTATATAGAGTGACTGACAAAACACAGTACATACGTGCATTCTATACAGAGTGACTGACAGAACACAGTATATATATGCATTCCATAGAGACTGACTGACAGAACAAAGTATATACATGCATTCTATACAGAGTGACTGACAGAACACAGTACATACATGCATTCTGTACAGAGTGACTGTCAAAACACAATATACATGCATTCTACACAGTGTGACTGACAGAACACAGTATATACATGCATTCTATAAAGAGTGACTGACAAAACACAATATATACATGCATTCTATACAGAGTGACAGACAGAACACAGTATATACACACAGTCTATACATGCATTCTATACAGAGTGACTGACAGAACACAGTATATATATGCATTCTATACAGAGGGGTTGACAGAACACAGTATATACATGCATTCTATACAGAGTGACTGACAAAACACAGTACGTACATGCATTCTATACAGTGTGACTGATAAAACACAGTACATACATGCATTCTATACAGAGTGACTGACAGAACACAGTATATATATGCATTCTATAGAGACTGACTGACAGAACAAAGTATATACATGCATTTTATACAGAGTGACTGACAGAACATAGTATATACATGCATTCTATACAGAGTGACTGACAGAACACAGTATATACATGCATTCTATACAGAGTGACTGACAGAACACAGTATATACATGCATTCTATACAGAGTGACTGACAGAACACAGTATATATATATATACATGCATTTTATACAGAGTGACTGACAGAACACAGTATGTACATGCATTCTATACAGAGTGACTGAGATCACAGTATATACATGCATTCTGTACAGAGTGACTGACATAACACAGTATATACATGCATTCTATACAGAGTGACTGACAGAACACAGTATATATATGCATTCTATATAGATTGACTGACAGAACACAGTATATACATTCATTCAATACAGAGTGACTGACAGAACACAGTATATACATGCATTCTATACAGATTGACTAACAGAACACAGTATATACATGCATTCTATACAGAGTGACGGATAGAACACAGCATATACATGCATTCTATACAGAGTGACTGACAGAACACAGTATATACATGCATTCTTTACAGATTGACTGACAAAACACAGTATATGCATGCATTCTTTACAGAGTGACTGACAGAACACAGTATATACATGCATTCTATACAGACTGACTGACAGAACACAGTATATACATGGATTCTATACAGATGACTGACAGAACACAGTATATACATGCATTCCATACAGAGTGACTGACAGAACACAGTATATACATGCATTCTATACAGATTGACTGACAGAACACAGTATATACATGTATTCTATACAGAGTGACTGACAGAACACAGTATATACATGCATTCTAAACAGAGTGACTGACAGAACACAGTATGTACATGCATTCTATACAGAGTGACTGACAGAACACATTATATACATGCATTCTATACAGAGTGACTGACAAAACACAGTACGTACATGCATTCTATACAGAGTGACTGACTGAACACAGTATATACATGCATTCTATACAGAGTGATTGACAAAACACAGTATATACATGCATTCTATACAGAGTGAGTGACAGAACACAGTATATACATACATTCTATACAGAGTGACTGACAGAACATAGTATATACATGCATTCTATACAGAGTGACTGACAGAACACAGTATATACGTGCATTCTATACAGAGTGACTGACAGAACACAGTATATACATGCATTCTATACAGATTGACTGACAGAACACAGTATATACATGCATTCTATACAGAGTGTCTGACAGAACACAGTATATACATGCATTCTACACAGAGTGACTGACAGAACACAACATTTACATGCATTCTAAACAGAGTGACTGAAAGAACACAGTATATACATGCATTCTATACAGAGTGACTGACAGAACACAGTACATACATGCATTCTATACAGATTGACTGACAGAACACAGTACGTACATGCATTCTATCAAGAGTGACTGACAGAACACAGTATATACATGCATTCTATAGAGAGTGACTGACAAAACACATTATATATATGTATGCATTCTATACAAAGTGACTGACAGAACACAATATATACATGCATTCTGTAGAGAGTGACTGAGATCACACAATACATATATATGCATTCAATACAGAGTGAATGACAGAACACAGTATATACATGCATTCTTTAGAGAGTGACTGACAAAACACAACATATATATGCATTCTATACAGAGTGACTGACAGAACACAGTATATACATGCATTCTCTACAGAGTGACTGACAAAACACAGTACGTACATGCATTCTATACAGAGTGATTGACAGAACACAGTACATACATGCATTCTATAAAGAGTGACTGACAGAACACAGTATATACATGCATTCTATACAGAGTGACTGACAAAACACAGTACATACTTGCATTCTGTACAGAGTGAGTGACAGAACACAGTATACATATATATATATATATATATATATATATATATATATATATATATATATATATGTATATGCATTCTATACAGACTGACCGACAAAGTATATACATGCATTCTATACAGACTGTCTGACAGAACAAATTATATACATGCATTCTATACAGAGTGACTGACAAAACACAGTATATCCATTCATTCTATACAGAGTGACTGACAGAACACCGTATATATATATATATATTTATATGCATTCTACACAGACTGACCGACAAAGTATATACATGCATTCTATACAGACTGTCTGACTGAACAAATTATATACATGCATTCTATACAGAGTGACTGACAAAACACATTACATACATGCATTCTATACAGAGTGACTGACAGAACACAGTATATACATGCATTCTATACAGAGTGACTGACAGAACACAGTATATACATGCATTCTATACAGAGTGACTGATAGAACACAATATATACGTGCATTCTATACAGAGTGACTGACAAAATGCAATATATACATGCATTCTAAAGAGAGTGACTGACAGAACACAGTATATACATACATTCTATATAGAGTGATTGACAGAACACAGTATATACCTGCATTCTGTAGAGAGTGACTGACAAAATACAGTACGTACATGCATTCTATAGAGCGTGACTGACAAAACACTGTATGTACATGCATTCTATACAGAGTGACTGACAGAACACAGTATATACATGCATTCTATACAGAGTGACTGGCAGAACACATTATATACATGCATTCTATACAGAGTGACTAACAAAACACAATATATACATGCATTCTATACAGAGTGACTGACAGAACACAGTATATACATGCATTCTATACAGAGTGACTGACAGAACACATTATATACATGCATTCTATACAGAGTGACTGACAAAACACAATATATACATGCATTCTATACAGAGTGACTGACAAAACACTGTATGTACATGCATTCTATACAGAGTGACTGACAGAACACAGTATATACATGCATTCTATACAGAGTGACTGACGGAACACATTATATACATGCATTCTATACAGAGTGACTGACAAAACACAATATATACATGCATTCTATACAGAGTGACTGACAGAACACAGTATATGCATGCATTCTATACAGAGTGACTGACAAAACACAGTATATACATGCATTCTATATAGAGTGACTGACAGAACACAGTATATACATGCATTCTATACAGAGTGACTGACAGAACACAGTAAATACATGCATTCTATACAGAGTGACTGACAGAACACAGTATATACATGCATTCTATACAGAGTGACTGACAGAACACAGTATATACATGCATTCTATACAGAGTGACTTACAGAACACACTATATACATGCATTCTATACAGAGTGACTGACAAAATGCAATATATACATGCCTTCTAAAGAGAGTGACTGACAGAGCACAGTATATACATACATTCTATACAGAGTGATTGACAGAACACAGTATATACATGCATTCTATAGAGAGTGACTGACAAAACACAGTACGTACATGCATTCTATAGAGAGTGACTGACAAAACACAGTACGTACATGCATTCTATACAGAGTGACTGACAAAACACAGTATATACATGCATTCTATACAGAGTGACTTACAGAACACGGTATATGCATGCATTCTATACAGAGTGACTGACAAAACACAATATATACATGCATTCTATACAGAGTGACTGACAAAACAGAGTATATACATGCATTCTATACAGAGTATTTGACAGGCACAGTATATACATGCATTCTATACAGAGTGACTGACAGAACACATTATATGCATGCATTCTATAGAGAGTGACTGACAAAACACAATATATACATGCATTCTATGCAGACTGACCAACAGAACACAGTATATACATGCATTCTATGCAGAGTGATTGACAGAACACAGTATATACATGCATTCTGTACAGAGTGATTGACAAAACACAGTATGTACATGCATTCTATACAGAGTGAAAATCAAAGCTGGCATGTTGAATGAATCACAATGAAAAACAGAGGCAGAACAAGGTATGTAGAGGGAAGCCGGGTAGGAAGAATTTAAGTTATATGATCATAGAGAAAGTGTGAGAGAGCAGTTTCGTTTTCTTCAAGTCTTGAAGTGGGCTTTTATTTCTGTTAAAAAATGGGTTAAGATTAATTAATGCTAGCAATTAACTATTTCAGATGCTAGTGTGCATTAATGCAGTAAACTTACAAGACGAAATTTTAGTTTCAAAAATTAAATCTCTCCTAAAAAATTCTTTACATAGAGCAACACAGTAGACTTTTTGCTGTTAAGTCCAACACTCACAGAGTACAGTGTTTGCTAACCTGATCCTATATTCTGATTATTCCTTACAATGCTGGAACAGGTTATTTTTGTTTTATTAGCTATGGTCATAATAGAATTGGCCATTGATTGTTTAGCAGATTCTGTTGCTACTGGGTCAAGGTTTTTTTCCAGGAATGCCAGCTCGGTCTACTAACCATCTCATTTATCATTAGTGGTCTTAACAGAGGAGTCCAAATCTTTAATGAATTTAAGCAACACTGAATTTTATGATTTGAGAGTTTGTCTTTCCATGCAATCATTAGCTGAGGCTCACTTAGATGTATGCATTGTCTCAGTATACTAAAAGAGAATCTCCCTCTATTCTTCCAGATATGTATTCCAATTTAAAAAAATTTTTTGCAGTATAAAATAGACTTTAATCAGAAATATCTTCACTGCCTGGCCATTGCCCACACTCCTAAGAAACCTTCTTCAAATTTCCTTACAAATTTATACCAAAACCACAAACTGAGAACAAAGTCCAGAAGCACAAAAGCAATCAAGCGGACAGCCGGTGATGTATAAAAATGAAAAGAATTTTATTTGGTAAGCACTATAGGCTGTGTAATTCCAGCCTTCTTCAGACAACTTCATATTCTAAAATGCATCTATTTATACCATAAATTTAATCACTAATTGATTAATTACGTTAAAAAACGCCAAAAATGGCTGATTACTATAATATGTACATTTCAAAAGTTATGACAACTGTCAAAATTCATTGCATATTTTGTATATGTATGAATGCAATACAAAAAAATCTTTAATTAATATAAATTATTATAAAATAAATAAATAAATTAAACCAAATAAAATTCTTTTCATTTTTATACATCACCGGCTGTCCGCTTGATTGCTTTTGTGCTTCCTTACAAATTTATTGTTGGTCTAATAAATAACTCTTCTTTCTTCAGATATGTTTTGTTGTAAATGATTGACTCTACTTATTTAGTTGGCACTCCTAAGACAAAGTTAGTGACTCCACCTCTGCCAGTAGACCCGTCACCAATGGGCACCACAAGGTTCTGTGCTGGGTCCTTTACTGTTTGAAATCTACTTTTCGGAAGTCCAGGCTAAATTTGACATTTGGCTTATCAAGTTCACTGATGATTGCAAATTGGGTGCAATCATTGAGTCTCACAATGATGCTAACATACTACAGGAAGGGCCAACACAGACAAATGACTGGGTGTCAAAGCAATGGTCTAAAACTAAATGCAAAAAGTGCATTATTATTCTCTTTGGAAAAGTAGAATTCCATGATAACTACAGTATTGACAACTCCCCCCTCCAAGCTCAAACTGAGTGGTGTGAGACCTAGGAATACAGGTAGATAGCAAACTAAACTTTGACCACCAAGTTTTCTCTGTGGTAAATAAAGCATTCTGCATTGCGCACCTCATAAGTAAGGGCATCGCATTCAGGTCTAAGGATGTTATAGCCCCACTGTACTCAACCTTCATCAGACCCCCTAATAGGATACAATGATCTCTTTTGCATGTACCTCAACAGTCACCTGCAGCAGATGGAGAGACCATAGAGGTACCTTACCAAGAAAATACAGGGCCTCCAAACCATTACATACATGGATAGACTAAAAGCCCTGTCACTGTACTCTGTATCATACTGATTGCTGAGAGGAAACTTGTGTCTCATCTACAGGGCAGTTTTTGACCCTGCCCTGATGGATATACTGCACATACACAAATATAATGACACAAGAGTCACTTGCTCCAGGGATCTTGGCCTAGCTTTTGACATTAACAGAACAGTCTGGAGAGACAAATATGTCTCCTAGGGACCGCCACTCCTCTAGAACAAACTTCCCATTCACGTGAAGCAGAGATCCTCACTGACCCTATTAAAGTGCAACCTGGACTAATGGATGGGAGACTGTAAATTCACCCCAGGGGTGGCACCCATGACTGTCATGGACAGGGAGAGTCAGTGTTGACCATAGACTAGCTATGCAAAATATGTCCACTTAATAAGGACAGATGGGGCAACTTGGGATTAACATGGTTGGCTTGTAAGAGGTCTAGGGCCACTAGCTTAGTAACCTCCTATGAAACTATGAACCTATAAGGAAACCTGCAGTGTCATCTCTGCTGTCCTGCAGTGTGTACAGTTAAGTTCCTAAATGTTTCCAATGCAGAATATTGATGGTTGCCCTAAAATGTTTGCAGTGTCTTCCTTTGAGCCACTCTAACCTTGTTTAAAGCTACACTTATAAACTCGACTTAATACTCAGATTAATGCTGTTGCATAAAATACAATACTTTCTTTTGCTGATAGCCATACTTCTTAACTTCTTTGCTCACAAATACTGGACAATGCCAAAAATAATTATTTTAGAGACAATTTTTAAATATTATTCTAATTTGCTTAAAGGGTTAATAGAACATGTTTTGCATCATCATGCATTTTCTGGACAATAAAAGGTATGTAACCCTAATTTCTAGCTTTATTGACTGACTGTAATCATCGGTGATTTACCAGAAAATCAAAAATGTTATGAGGGGCAGAGCAAAAATATGAGGCAAAATCAGAGAAGTTCTGCACAATTCTGGACAGTTGAGGATAGTCCTTGTTATATAGCTGAGCATTCTTTCTTTCTAAACTGTCTTGCAAGTCTGTTCAATGTCCTTCAGGACATGAGATATGATCACACTGAAGTCCTTTTGTTTAGCTATTGCATTGGCCTATTTTCCAGTCAATTCAGAATCTAATAATGTGTTTGATTCTTAGGCATGATTTCACACAGTTTTGTGTTGAAAGCAAATTTCCAAATTTCAGATAGTTATAGATTTGTTAGGCATTTTCTTCCATTTGTTTTATTCAGCAATCAATAGTTGATTAACTGGTTTTATTGATTTGTTAACTTGCAAAGTACACTAGATAAAAGTACTTCTTAACATGGTCGACTTAGGAGTAAATGTCTATTTTAGTGACTTGCTCAGTTACACACTCTGCAAATAAAGACAGAGGCAGTCAAATCCAGGAACACAGAATGAAAGCACAACCGCAGTCCTGCGAGATGTTGTCTTTTGTCTGTTACATTTCTGTTGAATGTTTTTTGAATAATCTAATGCTCTTTCAGGTTCTGCAATTTTTTATAACGACACTGAAACTATAGTACCCGTTCCACTGGTGACAACACCCACATCAGAATAAATAGTACTGGCTCCCGTCATTTGTGGTTTTCAGTTTTTTTACAAACACGTTTAGTAAATATGGGACTCATTGTTGTTCTACTAAATATATTTTCTTAAGAACATTTGCAGCAAGGCCAAATTAGCTGTAAATACTCCAGCAAAGACCAAGCTGTACATGTTAATCAAGTAAAAAACAAAATAAACATAAAAGTAAACTTGCACTCAGAAGCTAAAGCTTGCATAAAGGAATACATCAAATCAATATAACGTGCATAAATACATACAGCTGCATGTGTGCACTTTAGCATAGCCTGATTTCCTGTTAGATAACAGAAGTGAAGTTTGGGTTTATATGCACAGTTCATTCTGTATTTGAAATTTTGCAGAGGCCTTACTGATATGTGGCTAAGCATATGTACTGTATACAATAATCTGTTGCTTTCATAAACTAAATGAAAAACTCAGTTAGGTATCTGCTTCTTATGTTGCCTCACCTTTTCAAAAATGCTGTGTCACCTTGGCTACTGTTATGCTTTTATCACAGGTATACCATCAGTCTGCACACACACACACGCACACACACACACATGAGTGCGCACACACAGACACATGCAGACACACATACATAGTTCCCATCAATAGATTAGGTAACAAATAGTTATCATCCACAGTTAAGAGATTAATGAACATCAGACATTCCAAAAGATTCTTAAGCTCATTTACAAACATCTTCAAAGCATTACAAACTTAACTGCAGAAATACACATTTGTTAATGAACAAACTCAGCTTCACTAGCATTTCTTTGTGTTGAAATCTGAAGAAGGGATGAAAGAAAAAGGGACATGGGAACAGAAAAGAAAGGAAAGGAAAAAGTGAGTTCAAGGGAACTCATGCATTTAGAAAGGGGAAGTGTGTGGTTCATTATGGTATTAAATTCCACTGTGTCTGCTAAAAAATGTGTGCAAACAGGAAAAATAGGCAAGTGTCTCATAAAGGAAAAAGTCTTATCTGCAGAATAAATGTGTAATGCAACAACTCTTAAACTGCTGGTTACAAGATAAACTCTAAACATGTTCAGAGTTCTTATACACCAGCTTTCCTGTTCTGATATATGGTTACACTTACCTCTGCAAATGCCATTCATTTTAGATATGAATTCTAATAAATAGAGCAGATAAAGAGTATTCAGTGGAGAAGAAAAGTATGACTTGACTAACATATTATTTTTCTCATTCTTTGCAGTGATTGACTTGCATAGGTCCAATGTGCTACTGAATTCCCTCAACATTGTTGAGCACATCTATTTCTCAGGAAGAATTTTCAATGTAGCCATCACCCCGTTAATGCTTCTTTATATTTCAACTGTCATCCAATCACTCTCTATGCTTAAACTGTATCCTCTTAATTTTGTACTTAAAAAGGTGGTATAGTCCAGGAATAGGTTCATAGGTTCATAGGTTGGTACTAGGCTATCAGCCCTAGGGCCTATACAAGCCTAGCCATAAAAACTATGCATTGATTTTCCTGTGATAAGTACAAATTTATGTTGTCCTTCTTCACCTTTCTTTCATGAGGGTTATAGGGTTGCCACCTTTTCAAATATCCAAAGTAGGGCATTTTTTGCAGAAACTTGAGATTTTACAGGACAAAACATGCCCACAGCCAATGTAAAGGACAAAGCTTCGCTTTTTTTTCTAAAATAAAGGTTTATTCTTGTAGCTTTTGAGTTGCTTATGTTATTTCATATATGTACTGTTTCAGGTACAAAATAATGTTTTAAGCAACTATTATAGAAAATGTATGAAATATTTTTGTCCTAAAATCTCAGGACATTTGCCATTTTTTTTCCACAGGACACAACTCCCCAAAGGTAACCCTAGAGGGTTATACATTTTAAATCCTTCTCTTCCTCTATGATATCTGGTTCAGACTTCCACCAGTTTTGTTGTTCTACTGAGAAGGGCATCTATCATCCTATATACCACCTTGTAAAGATGGCATTTCTAGCACTGGGCTCCCTGAAGAGCAAAAGCTAGTTATTTTGAATTCTACAATGAAATGAGCACAAAAAATATGCAGAGGAATTTAAAATCTGATTTCTTCCTTGGTAGGAGGAGGGGGAGCCAAGCCTTCACAGGCCAGATGCCCTCACCAATTTTCGGGTCTATATCACATCAGTGAATGCTAAAAATAACAAATGCTGATATATCGAACTTCAAAGTTCGAAAGCTGAAAAGAGCAAAGGAACGGATCAGTGAATTTTTTCCCAGGGAACAAATTCGCTGATCCAAAAAAAAAAAAAAAAAAAAAAAGAGTATAGTCAAAATTAAGTGGGGGGGCTTTGCCCCAACACCCCACACCCCCCAGCTTAAATATATCAACTCCAAGATCACATCACAATGGAGAAAACAGCAAAGCCTGGAGAATGGGCCAGCAATTTTTTTCCCTGGGAAAAAAATTTGCTGATGTGTTCCTTTGCTGTTTTCAGCTTTCAATCTTTAAAGTTTGATATATCGGCGTTCGCTATTTTTAGCGTTCGCTGATGTGATATAGACCCCCAATTTTCTAATATAATCATCTGTGAGATCACTACACCTTGGAGGAAGAAGATCTTTCTTGCAGTGACTGTCATCAAACTAAGTGCATTTTCAAACTAAGTGATTAAATATCCAAACAGTTCAACTGCATCATGTACCCTTCACTAATATAATTAACTCTAAGAGCCCTGTAGGTAACCATTTGAAATGTCAGGACCTGCTAGAGTGAGTCCTGAAATAAGGAGACTAATTGGCCGAAAAATCAATTTACATATACTAAGTCTGAGGTGTGGGAGGTGCAAGGGGAGCTGAATTCCCCTGCAAAAAGACGTTTTAAGGAGAAGAGTGATTTTTGACATTCACTCTTCTCTGGGTTTATTTTTTGTCTTGCTGACATTTCAGTAGGGAGCTATCACTTATACGTTGGGATCAGAGGAATTTTCCATGCAGTGCTCTTTATTAAAGTGAGTATTTTTTAAGACTTATATGTGTTTGTAAACTTCTCCATTGTAAATATGAAATATTATTGAAATTGAGGGTTATACTAGAGGGTAGAGCCTGCACAAAGGTACTCCCAAGCTCATTTCATTAATGGCTACCATTCTCCATTCTCCAACATGAATTCTTGACTAAATTCATAATCACTTACATCTCTTATACCCTTTCCTCTGCATAGGTTCATAGGTTGGTACTAGGCTATCGGCCCTAGGGCCTATACAGGCCTAGTCATGACAAATCCCTGGCTATTTCTTCTCACAATATTTACTTCTCTGGACCCCTGTCTAGCAGGGTGACTGACTTGATCCCTGGGGTGAATTTCCTATCTCCCATCCAATCGTCAAGGTTTCTTTTAAAGAGGACCAAAGAGGTGCTCTGCTTGACATTATGGGCAGTCTATTCCAGAGCCTGGGGAGTCTCTGGGTCAGGAACCGATTTCCAAATTTTCTAAGCAGGAGGTACTACATCGCTTATCTCCATGTTCACACAGCTGAACATCTGTTTGAAATGCAATACTTTACCAAAGCCCACACATACTTCCTGACAGAAACATTATTTAGACACTGATTCCCCATTAGGATACTACAGCTTACAGTATCTTTCAGAAGAATTTGCCATTCAGTTACCTGCATTACACAAGAAAATACAAAATATCCTCTGAATGAGGAGCCCCAAGAAACTGTGCTCTCTGGTGGTTGTTAGGAAGCTTCAGGTGCACTTTTAAGGCATAAGCAAGACTTATGGGTCTATACCTGCCCGAGTCCATGTAGCTACATGGGAGGTCTTACTCACTTTCTAACAGCATGCCTTCTGCCCATCTCTTATACAACTGCACTCAGTATTTTTTTAAAGAAAATGGCCTCTGCCAAGTGTCAGGCATTGATTGCATGGCTACAATAAAGCGCACTCACTGCAAACATTAGAGAACAATTATTATTTTTTAATGTCTGTAAACTGCATTTCTCCTTCACTGCCATTCAAAACTAGAGTCTTAGAATAAAAAGCAGGACACCTTTATCTGGTGTAATTTCCATTTAGAGTGCAATTTTTTGCATAGCTTACTTATATGAAGTATATTACCTCTGAAAACAATGTTATAATGAGACAAGGAAATGCAGGATATGATCATTTCAAAATAGCAAGGTGAAAAGTTAGAAACTGTATATATTCCTTTCAATGAAATGAGGGTGGGGCAGCAGTATGAGATCATGCAAATGAAATACAAATTTTGCTTTACCATCCCCTAACAAGAATCAGGCCACTATCCAGAATCCCACCCATAACTCTTAGATTATATACAAAATATGCCACAAATCCATCCAGTTCCTTTCTGCATGATTCCTTGTTTGACGTACTGAAATCATTGGCTTGATTCCTCAGCAGTAAATTTATCTGCTGGAAGGTTAGAGACAAAGGTCATTACTCAAGGTCTCTGTTTTGCTGGAATATACTCTCAGCTCATTATTAGCAGCATCTGTGCTTTCTACATCCACCATCCTCTCTGACTTTAAAGGTAGAGAGAAGCTAGACTGATAAAAGTCCCTTTTTATCATCATCCACTGATTCCACACAATTATACACTGCAATGTGGTTTCCTAGAATATCCTTGATATTTGAAATCTTGGAAATCACTTGCTTGATTATGATAGAGAGAAAAGCAATTGATTGCTCAACATAATACTATTGCGCACTATTTTCTGGATTTTTCTCTCTCTTTCCCAGTGTAGTGTGACTTGAGAGTTAGTGTATATAAATTTGGGGGGTGAGGTGTTGGAGGGTTTTTCCACTATAAAAACAGTTATTTCAAGCTGTCCTTTTACCTTTTAGAAGTAACTTTTCAGATTGTAGGCGTGAGCACTTGTGATGCAAGTGACCATGTTGTGGTTTCTCACAGCAGTGAACACAGTGTATCATAGGTAACACAGAAGTAGCTCTGATAACTCTTTGTTTGAATCTGCACACATTCCATCTAACTGCAAAGTAGCTCATTATGATGTTAAGTAAACAGATGGATATTTTAGGTTCATAGGTTCATAGTGAGGTACTAGGCTATCTGCCCAAGGGCATTTATAAGCCTAGCCAGAGTGTGTCGGCTTCCGCCACCCCATTGATTAATTAACTGATCCTCTGTCAAGCAGAGCCAATGAAGTGATCCCAGGGGTGTATTTTCTGTTACCCATCCACTCATCAAGGTTTCTCTTGAAGAGTGTTAGTGAGGGGCTCTACCTAATGTAGTTTGGAATTTTGTTCCAAAGCATGGGGAGTCTCTGTAACAGGAATCTATCCCTCCAGCATGTTCTATTTATTTGCTCCGCACCTCTCCCTGTCCCCAATTTCCACCCACCCCAGTACTGTTACATTTATACTACTTTAAGCCACTCCCCATACACTAATCACCAATCACTGCCTCAAACATCACTAAACACCCTGCCCTCTCAATCCAACTAAGTCTATCTCTATCCTACTAACCCTGTTAGCATAATCAACCCTGACAATTGTCAATCCCCTATTACATAATGCAAACAAACAAAACAATACTACTTACCTTACTGCCCCTGCTATTTTTATTCTATCACCTCACTGCCTATGAGCAAATCGTTTTACTACATATCCATTACCCAAAAGCTCAAACAGCCACCCATGACTTTTCACTCAATATTACACATTTAGCCATCCTCCACACACCAAGTCTACTACCCCCAACAATATATCACCTATATAAAGCCACAAAATGCATTCCCAAAGACAAAGACTATATAAAACTAATTAACAAAATCCTAAAGCTTAGAATATCCTGCCATTATAACCTTACAATACATGGGGACATTCATCCCAACCCTGGCCCACCTACACCCAATAACCTCCACTCCCCTACCACAACCCCCGCAGTCAAACTACCCTTATTTACTCCAACTAGCTCCCTCCTAGCATTTCACCTAAATATTAGAAGTATTAACAATAAAATTCCCAACCTGCACGCCCTCCGAGCAACCCACTCCCCAGACATTCTGTGTCTTACAAATCCTGGCTTAAACCAACTACTACTGATAATGAGTTAATACCACCAGGCTACAATATACACCGACTAGACCGTACTAACCTAGTACTACTGATAATGAGTTAATACCACCAGGCTATAATATACACCGACTAGACCATACTAACCTAGTACTACTGATACTGAGTTAATACCACCAGGCTATAATATACACCGGCTAGACCATACTAACCTAGTACTACTGATAATGAGTTAATACCACCAGGCTATAATATACACTGACTAGACTGCACCACGAAGAAAGGAGGTGGGATAGCAGTCATGTACAAAAATACACTAACTGTTAATAGAGAAACAGTACAACCACCCCAATTCAGTAATGTAGAACCCCGTATAACCAAAGTACAGACTAGACACAACAAATGCTTGTATATCGTTTGTGCCTACATACCACCAGGTAACAATATAACTACTCTAGAGGAAATCCTCTATTGGCTAGCCACTACCTATCCCCAAGAAACCATGGTTCTTGGTGACTTTAATACCGACTGGCATTTCTGCTCATCCGAACCCCCCACCACACCTACAAACTTATCAGGGTTTAAGAAGACTATTACCTCCCCCACTAGGATTCATAAACCAACCAATAGGGAAAGTATCCTAGATTGGATTTTAGTCAATAACCAACCCCAACAGTACACAGCCGGTACTCTCCCTGATGACCTTAGTGATCATCTACTAACCTATGTCATAAAACACAAGGCAGGTACCCCCCACCAAATCAAATACAAAACACTCAGAAACAAGAAGAACTTCAACCCTGCTATTTTCTTAAATTAATTAAAGGCAGCTGACTGGTCAAAACTAAAAAAATCAATCATTAGAAGACGCCATAGCATATTTCAACACTAACTTCCTAAGTATCCTTGATTCCCATGCTCCAGCACGTACTATAAAAACAAAGTTAAACCCAGCACCATGGCTCAAAAAGGAGACCAAGTCAAAAATTAAAACTAGGAACAGAGCTTGGGCCTGCTGGCGGTCAACAAAAGCCCCACTTGACCATTTAAAATACTGCCAACTCAGGAATGAAACAAAAAAAATCTATCATACTAGATAAAAAAAGCTACTACCAAAACCTCCTAAACAAACATCAAAACAACCGTCAAAAGTTGTGGGCAGGCATAAATCAGCTCCTCCATCCAGGTCACTCTACCACCCCCAACCCCTGATAACCTCACCCATAGTTCCCCAGAGAACATAGCTGGTGCTATAATAGCTTTTTCACCGAAACTATACAATCCCTAGCAAACCAACTAACCCCCACAAATTCCAACACCAGCTCCAATCACCCTAGAAGCCATCCTCAATTTAGTTTCCAACCCATCTCCACCACCTTTATCAAAGCATTGTTAAAAAAAACTAACACCTACTACCCTCTCTGCTGACCTCCTCCCTGCAGAGTACTTACAAATAGCTGCAGAGGCCATTGCATACCCCATATCCATAATGATCAATAGAACCTTGTCTGAAGGTACTATCCCCTCCCTATGGAAAATATCCCACGTCGTCCCACTCCATAAAGGTGGAAGTTCCACAGAATTATCCAACTATAGACCAATTGCCATCCTTTCCCCACTAGCCAAAATAATGGAGAAATGCATACATAAGCAACTAATGCAATGCCTTATACAGAACAACCTACTGTCAAACTCCCGGCATGGTTTCAGGCCACATCACAGTACCGCCTCTGCCCTCCTTTCCTTTACAAATGCCATAAACCAAAACAGGAATGAAAATAGGATATCCTCTGCCCTCTTTCTTGACCTATCAAAAGCCTTTGATATGGTCAACCATGAACTCCTTATTCTCTCTCTGAAGTCTATTTCTCTGAACAGGCACACAATCCAATGGTTCCAATCCTACCTGACTGGCAGACAACAGGCAGTATTATGGCAGGGCAAATTATCCAGCCAACTACCTGTCACTCTTGGCGTCCCTCAAGGCTCTATACTAGGACCACTACTCTTCTCTATTTTCATCAATAACCTCCACACAGCAATCCCTAAAGCCACCTGCATTCAATACACAGATGATTCCACTATCATCTGCTCAGCCACCTCCCCATCTGACCTACAAATCTTAACCCAAAACACATTTAACACCATTGAAAACTGACTCTCCAACAAACGCCTACTGCTGAACCCCAATAAAACTAAACTCCTGCTCTTCACCCCCACTAGCAGATCCACCCCATTCTCATTCACTGTTACATCCAACAATGGTACCACTATCTCCCCAGATACCCATGCTAAACTTCTAGGAGTCATTATAGATAATAATCTTAAATTTGACCTACAGGTCAAGAAAACCGTACAGACCATCAATAAAAAACTTGGATCACTGTACAGAAACAAGTCATTTTTAACCCCACTGGCTAGAATTGAAATTGCCCGGTCACAACTACTCTCTACTCTTATTTATGCCTCTCCAGTACTCTCAAACATAAATAACACAGAACTGAATAAGCTCTCCCATAGCTATAACCATATTGCCAGATTTGCCACTAACTCCACTTATAGAACCCATCACTGCCAGAACCTGAAACAACTAGGGTGGCTAGAACTTCCAAGCTTAATTCAACTACATCAACTCTTAGTAGCCCACAAAACTCTTAACCATCCTGAAGACACCCCCTCACTCTCAAATATTATAAAGCCATACAACAACTTGAGGTCACTACGATCTGCCGACAAACTAATGGTCCAAACCTACAAAGCTAACAATTCAGCTGGGGAATCTCTGTTTGCCAACTTTGTTGGCAAAACCTGAAATTCTCTACCAAACCATATAACCCTGCAATCCTCCTTAAGTCTTTTCAAAAAAAGCATCAAACAGTATCTCAAAGTCAACTGGCTTTGTCAATGTTCCTACCCTGACTAAGCTGCAAAATGAACTCATATCTGCATAATACCTTAACTCAGCTATTTACTGTACCAGTCTAATTATTTCTGCTCTGGCTTCTGACCATGTAAACTGTGAGTCCCTTTGGGAATAACACTAAAACATTGTATGTAAGTCTTTGTCTTACATTTTCTATGTAACTAACTTGATGTGTAATCTTTGTAATTATTGTGTAATTTTTGTAATTTTTGGCTGTTGGAGCTTTCCTCCCCGGGCCTCCACTGAAAATGGACATATATTCAGTCAGACTATCCCAGTAAACAAATGTAAAATAAAATAAAATAAATAAATAAATAAAATTGCTGTGGTGAGGTTTAGCTCACTAGAGCGCATGGCTCACAGTGACTTGGATTTCTTTAGGTGGTGCATGTCCATCAATTCTGAGTTGGACATGGCTTTGTAAGTCAGGCAGAGATCACCTCTGAGTAAAAGATATGCCACTGAGTACAGCCGGAGTTTTTTCAGTCGGGCTGCATAGGACATATGTTTGAGGCCAGTAATCCTCTTGGTGAGGTACTTTTGTGGTCTTTCCAGCTGTTGGAAGTGTCTTGTGAGGTACATCCCAAATGGGGCATTGAACTCTATTATGGGTCTAATGAGTGATGAGTAGAGGGGCACTATAACCTCTTTATTTCTAGATGCGAACCCTTTAGTAATTAGATGGGCCACATAGAAGAATTTCCTAACTTCTTTAGCAATATGATTGTCAAAGGAGAGATTACTATCTACCTGGGTCCCCAGATCTCTTATTACCTCTTCTGTATTAAGGGGGCTGCCACCTAAGTGGTAATTCGTGGGTGTTTTGTTTTTCCCAAATGGGATGACTATGCATTTTTTGACATTTAGCTTGAGGCCATGACTTTGATACCAGGTGTCCATCTCAGTAAGGCTCTTTTGGAGGATGTCCGTGTAAGCCGGAGTGTCAATTATGGCTCCCAGTTTGCAGTCATCGGTGAACTTGGTTAGCCATAGTCCTCCTGTGTTTGCCTGTACTTCTGAGAAGTATATGCCGAACAGTAGGGGTCCCAGGACTGAGCCTTGTGGGACACCACTTGTGACTGGTTTAGAGTCGGATCTGGAGCCTGCTATTCTTACAGTGTGAGTTCTGTCTGTAAGCCATTTGGCAACCCATCTCATGATGTAGGGGTTTATGTTCAGGCTGGTGAGTTTTTCCGTAATACCCGCGTGGGGAATGGTGTTGAAAGCCTTGGTGAGGTCAAGGTAGGCTGTGTAAACCAACTTTCCCTCGTCTATGGCCTTGGTGACTGTCTCGAAGAAGTCAACCAGGTTTAGTAGGCATGATCTGCCGTTAACAAAGCCGAACTGGGTCGGGTCAAGTGTTTGGAGGTTCCCAATGTCTTTGTTAATGAGTTCCATGATGATGCGCTCCATAGCCTTGCAGACCAGGCTAGTCAGGCTTATGGGGCGATAGTTACCAGGGTCAGTTGTGGCCTCTTCTTTGTGGAGAGGAATAACCGCTGCTTTGCGCCATTCTATGGGCACATAGCCTGTGGAGAGGCTGAGGTTGAACAGCGTGTTTAGGTGAGGGGTTAATTCGTTCTGTAATTCGTGCAAGATGCAGCCTGGGACACCATCTGGTCCCACTGACGCTGTGTTTTTGGCTTTTGAAAGGGCTGTTTTCACCTGTGCGTCTATGATTTTTGGGACACTACACTTTTCCGGTATTGTTGTGGGCCTTTTTGGAGGTGAGAGGGGGTGAAGTTTGCACTGAATCTATCTGCCAGGATGTTGGCAATATCAATAGGTTCAGTATATTTTGTGCTATTTTGCACTAGTTCAGCCACTTAGATTGTTAACATAGCTAAAGAAGGCTTTGTGGTTATCTTTTGAATCCTTGGCTATTTTTCTTTCGAAGTTAGCCTTGGATGATTTTATGAGGGACCTAAGTTTCTTACTGATACTGATCAGGGATGTCTTTCCTTCTTGGGATTTGCTTTTTTTCTGAATTAGTTTCCTCCTTCTATTGTATAGCCTCTTTATGGCAGGGGTCCACCAAACTGGTTTCCTTCTCTTAGAGGAGTGAGTCTTGGTTTTGCTAGGGATGGCATGATCCATGCATCCTTGTAGGTGCTCATAGAGTGCATTTGTAAAGGTTTCTGCATCTTGGGCAGCATTATTCTTTAGCGTGGGGGCTGTGAAACCTACCACCTCTGTCTTATGTAAGGTGAAGTTTGCTTTAGAAAAGTTTTTTACAGTGGTTTCCTTAGTTGGGGTTGGTGGTGGGGTGTGGACATACAGAGTGATTAGTTTATGGTCTGATCTAACCAGTGACAGGTTGACCTCCAGTGTGGAACACCTGTCACCCATGTTGGTGATGACCAGGTCCAATATGGTTTCACCTCTGGTAGGGGAGTTTATCAGCTGATCCAGGGCATTTGAGTTGATGAATTCCAGGAAGCGTTGGGCCTGGGAGTTTGTACTTGAGTAGTTTTCCCAGTGAATGGCAGGGTAATTGAAATCGCCCAATATCAGGGTGTTCGGTAAGACCTTCATGTTTTCCAGTGTCTCCAGAAAGGTGGAGTGGTGGTCCTGGGTCATTGAGGGTGATCTGTAGCAGGCCACAATTTGCATTGCAGATTTGCCCTATGTTAGTTGCACATGGATGATCTCAGAGGTATCATGCTGCTCCACTAACCTGGAGGTGTAGGTATCCTTGATGAATATGGATACACCCCCTCCTTTTGAGTTTTAGTCTGTGTTCTGTGGCCGAAACGTGTGGTATGAGTTGCAGCCTGGTAGTGCTGGGGTGCTCTCTGGAGCCTTGAACCAGGTTTCAGTAAATGCACAGATGTCAACATTCTCCATACTGAGGAGTGCTTTGAGCATGTGCATTTTGAGATTTAAATTCCTGGCGTTCAGTAGCATAACCCTCAGTTTTTTGTTAATTGTGCTGTTTACTGAGGTGGATTTGACTTTTGAGCCTTTCCTAAAAAAGCCACTATGGGGGCAGCAAGAGCCTTAGCCAGTATTCGAAAGCCTTGGGGTGACAGGTGCAAGCCGTCTCTTGCAAAGCAATGCGGCTTGTCAAGCATGTCGTCCCAGGCTGACAGACACTGGATCCCCTTTGAATGACACCAGAAGCTTAGCCAATTGTTGAAATTGATCATTTTTTCTTTATACTGAGGTATCATTCTTGGTGAGGGCAGGATGCTATTCAGGGTCAGGGTCATACCAGCCTGGGCTACATGATCAGAGAGCTCTTCCATGTCTGTTTTCATGTAGTCCAGGGTGGTACGTCTCAGGTCATTCACACCAACATGAACAATGACAGAGTCATATTTGTACTTGTTCTGGAGTGACCTGAGTGCTTGTGTTATGTGGCGGATTCTGGTTCCCGACAGGCAGCTAACAGTAACCTTCTGCTTGTCTAGCCTAGTGAGTGGGACGGCAGTGTGCCTGACTATAGAGTCACCTATTACTAGTGTGTTAGGTATGTTATTTCGCCTTAAGGGCTGTGATTGTGCAGCACACTGATTTTGTGTTTTATGTGTTGTCTGGTTTGTGACAGGAGGTGCAGGTTGTTTGGGTGTCTGCTTTGGAGGTCTTTGATGCTTTTGCAGGTTTTTATTTAGAGCATCCGAGTATGATTTTGTATTTTTATGTGTATTTTTGCCTGTGCTGTTTTAGTAGGTCTGTGTGCGGCTGGAGGTGCGGTGCAAGTGTTTACCTTCTCCTCTTGACTGTCTGTTCCAGTCTTGGGTGGAGACAGCTTAGCTTCCAGTTTGGCTGTATAATTGCATCTCTCGCATATGTTAGTGTTCTGTGGTAGGAGGAGAGGGCTGTCTGTGTACATGAGGCAGTTGTAATATTGCCTCAGGATACCCAGATTCACCAGCTGGACTGGAGAGTACACCTGAAATTGCCCTTTGGTTATGCCTGAATAGTAGGGTGAGCTGCTTAGTCGCTTGGTTGGTGAGGGGTGAATTAAGAGCGTTACCCTGCTGGGCAATCAGTGTCAGGGTATATTAGTGCTTGCTATTAGGTCTGAGCAAGTCCTGGGCTGTAGGATGCTTTTTGAGTGCTTAGGTTGAGAGTTAGACTAGTTTCAAGGGAAAAACTGAAGAGGAGACTTAGTGGAGCCGGGAATAGTTTAACCATAGCTAACTGGCGCTGCCTGGTGTGCAAAACCATACAAACATGGTTTTTATAGTAGGGAAATGAAAGAGATTACTATCTACTTGGGTCCCCCAAAAATGGCCAATAAACTACTAACTTCTGGGCTGGAACCACTCCTCCAGAGACAGATAGGTTGCTCAAAGCTCCCCTCTCTCACAGGTGAACAGAGAAACTTCCTTCTATCCAAGTAAGGTATGGGCAACTCAGAAACTAGTATCACAGCCCTGAATTCAACACTAGCCTGAAAACTGGACTATACTAGCTTAGAAAGGTGGGAAACAAGGAATGTTTTTTTTTTTTTTTTTTTAAAGATAAGGCAAAACAGTAAAAAATACACTTAAAACAGCTTTAAACAACTACAAACGATCAGAAAAGGCTATCACACTTTAGTGTGTAGCCTGTAACAGTTAAACAAATTATTTAAACAAAAAAATTTTAAAAGTGCAGGCAGTCAAATAAGTACAATATGTGAAAAAAACAAGCTTTTAAATCACAATAAACGCTAGAAACTCTGCATTTAGGTGGAAAACAGTTAAATACAGCAAGACAGTACAGATAACTGATACTTAATCACTCCAAAGTCTCTCTTCTAAGCTAGAAGGCTTGTATCAGTTTAAGGCTTTCTAGTGCTACCCAGTATGTTAGTTACAGAAAAGATGGGAAATAAGCGCAGATGTGGTCTTTTAAACCAGAAAGTTGAAAGAGATGGACAAACTGTCCAAATGGTCAATAAACTACAATTTATGGGCCAAGAACCTCTCCTCTCATGGTAGACAGGCTACCTAGTGCTTACCACTCCCACTGATAAGCTAGAAGGCTTTCCTCCAACACAGAAAAGCTTGTGGGGCTCAGAAGCTTACCAACAATCCTGGATACAGCAACTCTGTATCTGGACTAGGCTAGTTACAGGAAAGTTGGGAAACAAGCGCAAGTGCGGCTTTTAAAACAGAACGTTGAAAAAGATGGAAGAAAACTGCCCAAACTGCCAATAGCTACAATTTCTGGGCCAGGAACCACTCCTCTTGTGGTAGATAGGCTACCTAATGCTTACCACTCCCACTGATAAGCTAGAAGGCTTCCCTCCAACACAGAAAGGCTTGAGGGGCTCAGAAGCTTACAAAGAGTCCTGGATACAGCAGATCTGTACCTGGACTAGACTAGTTACAGGAAAGGTGGGGAACAAGTACAAACACAGGCTTTTAAGCCAGCAATATACCCTTCCAGTAGTCCCTAATCCCAACCCTACACATTACTAAAACCCTTTCACTAACAGTACCACTAAACAAGGCACACGGACACAGTTCAGACACACCAGTACACATACACATACACACAATACGGGATCTGTAATCATCCCTAAACTTAGTCTATGCCTAACCTATGAACACTCACACAAACACTATTGCTCACACTTACTGCTACCACATAAACATCTCCCCACTAAAAAGAGTATTCAGTGTTGCTCCTTCACATATATTTCATTAACTGTTTATGAATTGTGAAATGTAATAAAATGAATGGAAAACATTTATGTATACTTACATACCTATATATATATATATATATATATATATATATATATATAAATATATATATATGTATACACACACATTATGTATGAATCTGCATCTGTATACAGACATGTATATATATATATATATATATATATATATATATATATATATATATATATATATATATATACATAGCCACACACATTTATTTCATGAATGTGCATATACATCCATCCATCCACAAACTCTTTTTCCCATTTTTGCACATGGAATCAAGATGTCACTTCAACACTGACAGTCATCTAGAGATAATTTTATATATCTACAGTATATGTATAGCTGTCTATATATATATATATATATATATATATATATATATATATATATATATATATTTATACCTATAGGGGCCAAAATTTCACAGCACTGAACTTTCACTTAACCAACTTTTACATAGCCAAACATGTCCATACATTACACAGGTTTAAAGTACTACTCTATAAGTAGTATTCTGTATCTTTAAGATTTTGTACTCCTTACCAAAAGCAATATGGCACAGTTCCTACAAGATGCATCTTGGATAGTTGGAAACATTTACAGCACCCCCCAAAGCCCCTGCTACTTAAATACACCAAGTCCAAGATCGCACTACAGTGCGGCACTGAGGAGACTTCCTTTTGCGCTCAGTTTGCCATCAGCATTTCAAATGTTCAACCATCTGAACGTCAGCATGGTGAAGTTTCAGTTATGTAAAACTTTTCTGTTTTCGTCTCGGCGATATAAAAGTTGGTCTACTGACATTTCGGTAATGTCAAGTAGACCCATATAAAGACAATGAAACCTATTACTGAGGAAATGTAGTTTTACAGCCTTAATGGTAGTAAACAAATTCCTTAAGGAAGAACAAACCAAGAAAAAGAGAAAACAAGTTGTACAGGAACAATATCAGCATATGGCGTTCTAAAATAGACTGTTGTTCTAAGTACTAATGTAAGAGCCGTCTTAAAGATCACCTTGCATTCTTTTTAAAAACAAGAAAAGAGGATTCAATCTGGTATTGCTTGTTTAACCTTTGGTTTATTATGTAAAAAACAAAAGATGAATGTTTTCACTCTTGTCAGAGCTTCATCAGGTCTAAATTATACATATAAGTAACAAGTAATATATACCTTTCAATTTTCCATATAAAAAGGCTTTTTATGTTACTGCATCTATGGGTCCTTAGACTACCTCTGGATGCATCATAAATAGCATTGAAGTATGGTTTAGCCACATCCTTAACAACACTGTTCAGTTTCCTCCTCCATAGAGATTTTGTACTAAGCAAATGGAGAAAAGCTACAGTCATTCCCCTGCATAAGGAAGGACCTTCCATGAACTCAAGCAATTATAGACCCATAAGTCTGACAAGCTTCTTATGCAAAGTCTTGGAAAGACTTATGATAGAACTAATCAATAAGGGCAAAGGGAACCTCCAAACACTGGACTCGTATCAGTTTGGATTCATCAAGTGCAGGTCATCCTCACTCAGCCTGGTGGATTTTTTTTTTTTAAAGGTCACCAAAGCAATGGATGAAGACAAAATGACACACATTGTATACCCCAACCTAGCAAAGCTTTTGACACAATTCCCCACTCAAGCATAGTAGAAAAGCAAAATAAATTAGAAACAACGCCCTATGTTATCCACTGGATTGCCAACTGGCTCATAGATAGTAGTATGCAGAAAATCAAAATATGGAAAGTTACCTCCACAAAGAGATCAGTCACTAGTGAGGTCATACAGGGTTCTATGCTGGGATCTCTCCTGTTTGGCATTTACTTTTCTGAAATAAAGACAGATTCTAATGAGCTCTGGCTGACTAAGTTTGCAGATGACTGCAAGCTAGGAGCAGTCATTGAATCCTCAAATGACTTACCCATCCTACAGGAAGTTTTGTCCCAAATAAATAACTGGTGCCAAGCTCATGGACTGAAACTAAATGCTAAAAAATGCATTATTGAAATCTTTTGGGATGTCATCACAGGAAACTAATGCATTGTCAATAAGTCTCTAACAGCAGACTCAGTTGTTTGATATTTGACAACTTACATAAACAGTGACCCTAACTTTTGAACAAACATGGCCATTGTAATATGAAAGCTCTGTTGCACAGCTTATAAATAAAAGGATTGTGTCTAGATCTAGGGATGTCATTGCCTCCCTTTACTCTGTCCTCATTAGGCCAATCATTGAGTATAATGAAACCTTTGGCATGTATCTGTCCAGACACAAGCAACAATTGGAACATCCACAGAGATACTTACTAAAAGGATACAAGGCCTAAACAACATGTTCTACGTGGACCAACTCAGAGCCATGTCACAATAATTAGCATCCTGCAAACTGCTATGAGGTGACTCTGGCATACAAGGCATCCTCCAACATAGTTCTGATGGATTTACTGCACATCAGCAAGTCAAATGGCATCAAAAATACTTGGCCTATGAGTATAAACCTCTTCTGCAACATCAACAGAATAACTTGGAGGGACAGGTATGTCTCAAAGAGGATACTGCTGCTCTGAAACACACTCCCCACTCACATAAAGCAAAGCTCATCCCTTTCCATATTTAAGCGTGATTTGGATTTATGGATGGGGAACAGAAGATTTACCCAGGACTGACCCCTGTACTATTAATGCACAGAGGCAGCTCCTAAATACTTTATCCATTGCATGGGGTGTCCCCTCAAATCATCTATGGCATGATCCCAGATATTCTCATTAGGAGTAATATATAATTACCAACCATGGAAAGAGCAAGAGCAATTTCTAACCAAATAGGATAGGTTGATTTGAGCATAAAAATGGAATTTGGCTAAGCTTAAAATGGTTCACAAAGGCAGCTAGCCCAGTACTTACATATGAACCTATATACATATATAACATGTATGGGTATATAATTTTAGCTTTAGATATTTTTACTGTTGTGCACAGAGTATTTGCTGTTGGCATTGAATCATCTGCATAATTGGAGCAGATACCTAGCTATCCTAACTCACATGGATGTTCCAAATGATGGTCAGCCCGGTCAAACATAAAGAAGCATTTCTTTATACAGAGAGTGGAAAGAGCACAATGTCTCCTTTAGTTTCCTTCACAGCTTGTAATGTAGTCCTTTTGTCACTTCATAACAAGCAGTATATAGAACTATGTATATGTGCAGAATACATGCTAGACTACCTGAATTGATCAGTGGTGGAGTAGACATGAGGAAGATGAAGGACGGTACATATTACATACTATCCTCCTAATGTAATTAGCCCTTTCAAAACTAAAATAAAGGTTTACTACTGTTCTGCATGGCCTTTCTACTGTTCTTTCACTGTCTACACTGTGGTGCTCATCATTTTTGCTACCATCAGCAGATGGCCAATCATTTCTTCTCTCAGTTGCCTAACTGACAATGACAGTGTAGAAGAAGTAATATTACCAGCTTCAGAACACAATAAAGATGTTGAAACGAAGCACATGTAAAATAGTAAATAAACTGTATTGCTATTAGATAAAGCAAGTGCAGCTTAGTGAAGTATTAATTTAGTGTCTTGTGTCCTTCCTGTATTGAGATTTATATTTTTCCTGGGAAAATTACATTATTTTTTTAATACTACAAAAGCATTATATGTTTTTTACTGCAGTGCGCAACTTTAGATCTCATCCTTTAATAACATTAAATTATTTATCAAACCACAGTGCAGCATTTACGTTGCTAGACCAACTGCTGCACAGTCATTATTACTATTATTTTGAAATTATACAACAGAAGCATGCACTATTAGTGACTACTACAAAAAATACAATATAACACGTATTTTCTTGAAAATAACACTGGAAAAATGATAGTTTAAATGCAGTACTACTCAGTATATAAAAAGGTCTTTCCACTCCATTACCAGCAGAGGCAGTTCAAAGGAGAACTTCTGCTTCATTTATAGGTCACAGAAACTGAGCCTGAACTGTCTCCATGTACTGCCTTAGATGATGTCACATAATTCTTCTAATCATTCCCACATAGCAATGTAGGTGTCTTCAAGAATATTTAAGCTCTTGGAAGAAGTCTCTGGCCTCTCCCTTCTCCTGGAATTTCTCTTTGTTTCCATGTTCTCATTCATTTCTGAATCACTCCATGAACAAATAAGAATTGCTCATGGCATTACGGCTTGGGGTAATAAACTATTGAAGCCCCATGTAATTTGTCAGCTGTAGATCTATAAAGTCTTGATGTACACCTGTGGTATGGTTTTCTGTAAATCCAGTTGACATACGTCCTTACTGATTTAACTGCATTACTGGGCAGGTTTCTCTCATCAGGGCTTCTCTATGAACCAGGCAGATCATGCAACAATAGCTGTAACCTGCAGTGATGTTCTGTAAACTGCAGTGATGTTCATTACATGGACATACTTTATAAACTACATCTTTCTGTGAGATTCCACTATAACTGCCATTAACTTTGCTATACACTTCCATATTCCCCTGCCAGGTATAGACCAGTCTCCTTGCGTATGGTGACCCAGAACAGAATTGATGTTGTTTGCCTTATTGAGTTGAAGGATTGCTTGGGAACAGCCGGTTGGATATCAGGACACAGAAGTAGTTAAACATCTATCAGGTTTCTGTTTTGCTTAAATATTGATGGAGATGAAGTGTATGGAAACATTTGCGTTGCCACATACCTGAGAATATCTAACTGCCTGTAATGTAAAACAAAGCACTTGTGGCAAGCACCAGGACTACTGTGCAAAGAGAACTGCATCCAACCCCCCCTTACACAATGAAGCAATACAGTCATCAAATGTTTGTTCCAGTCTTCCCTCATAGGCCCTTAAACAACTCAAATTCCATTCCTGAATGTGGGTCAGTAGAGCCAAGGGCAGAAATCCAAGCCCTCTGTCATCAAAGTGGTACAATAACTGCTTTTTACTGAAAGAAGGTTGGAGTCTGTAGGCGTTAAACATGAATTAATACTTAACACAGTTTCATTAGTGGAAGTCTTTGCACTGCTTTCTGAAATTCTGAATGTGCTGCCATTATATGAAAATGTGCCATGTTTGTTGAAACATGGCTGAAGACAACATCAATATTTAATCTCATTTGTAAAGTCATGTCTCTAAAAATCATACCACATGCAATAAATCTCACTAAAACGTGTTCTTCAGCAGTTTAATTAGAATATTTCACTGTCCTTATTGTATACTTGTGCAGAATGAAAGCATGAGCAATTCATTCCTCTTTCATCCTCCATATTATTTTAATCAGCATTGCTCTGTTTTGCTGTATAAAAATGTTTTTATCCATTCAAAAGGTCACAGACTGACTCACATATGACATGATGTTACTTAAACAAGTGATGTCTTCAACACAGAAGCAGAAACATATGACAGTGTCTAGAAAATCTTAATATTGCTTAAAAGGCATTCTTCTAGTCAACATTTACTCTATTAACTGTACTTTTATTTAGCTTGTGTTTCCAGTCAAGTGTATTAGGCAGCAAAGCACCCCTGTTGGCAAACAGAGTTGGAGGGCACATTTAAATGCTAAGCTAACAGAAGCAGCTGCTTTCTGATTAAAATCTTGTGGTTAGCATAAGGAAATAAATAATTGACTACATACATAAGACCCTACACCGAGTGATACAGTATAAATGTTGCAGCTTTAACGTCAGAACTTCAAATAAAGTTGTTACAGATATTATGTCAGAATGTCTTCTTTGCAGTAGCATCAAGCAAATTGTAATACCTGGCATAAGTGGCACTTGTTACAGTCAAATAATGATGAAAACAAGGTGGTGCAGTACAACTGATCATTGTGTGCACAACCACATTACACTGATCATTGTGTGCCACCACATTACACTGATCATTGTGTGTGCCACCACATTACACTGATCATCGCATGCACCACCACATTACACTGATCATTGTGTGTGCCACCACATTACATTGATCATTGCGTGTGCCACCACAATACACTGATCATTGTGTGTGCCACCACATTACACTGATCATTGCATGCACCACCACATTACACTGATCATTGTGTGTGCCACCACATTACATTGATCATTGCGTGTGCCACCACATTACACTGATCATTGTGTGTGCCACCACATTACACTGATCATCTTGTGTTCCTTCACATTACACTGATCATTATGTGCACATCCATATTACACTGATCATTCTGTGTTCCATCACATTACACTGATCATTGTGCGTACCACCACAATACACTGATCATTGGGCGTACCACCACAATACACTGATCATTTTATGTGCCACCACATTACAAATGATCTGTGTGTGCGTGTGTGTGTGTGTGTGTGTGTGTGTGCGTGTGTGTGTGTGTGTGTGTGTGTGTGTGTGTGTGTGTGTGTGTGTATGTGTGTGCGCGTGTGTGCGCGTGTGTGTGCACACTACTAAACATCAAGAGACTAAAGTTTAAGGATGTAGATATAGATAGATAGATAGATAGACAGACAGATAGATAGATAGATAGATAGATAGATAGATAGATAGATTATTAGATAGATTATTAGATCGACTATTAGATAGAGATAGATAGATAGATAGATAGATAGGTAGATAGATAGATAGATAGATAGATTATTAGATCGACTATTAGATAGAGATAGATAGATAGATAGATAGATAGATAGATAGATAGATAGATTATTAGATCGACTATTAGATAGAGATAGATAGATAGATAGATAGATAGATAGATAGATAGATAGATACATCTATGTATGTATCCATCTATATATATATATATATATATATATATATATAGAGAGAGAGAGAGAGAGAGAGATTAATATAGCTATCTATCTATATCTATCTATACATATATGTATATAGAATAGAATAGATATATATATATGTAAATATATATCAGTTTATATATATATATATATATATATATATATATATATATATATATATATATATATATATATATATATATATATATATGTATCAGTCTACACACACACACACACACACACACACACACACACACACACACACACACACACACACACACACACACACACACACACACACACACACACACACACACACACACACACACCTCATATTTACCTATATAAATGTTTAATATATATTTTTATTTATATGAGAATCAGTGTTAAAAACCCTGCTTCAATGGGCCCTGATAATTTCCCAGGATGCCTTCTGAAACATGACCTCTCAGAGTTTATGGAATCTCTATTTAACCATAGCCATCAGATAGGCTTTATATCAAACAAATGGAGGACAGCAAAAATTATTCCACTACTGAAGACAGGGCCTTCCATGGACCGGTGAACTGCAGACCAATAAGTCTATTTAGTTTCATGTGTAAAGTTATGGAAAGAATTATCATAACTGTAATAAAGAATGACATAGGAAAACTACAGAACACAGCCTAGTTTTGTTAAAGGCAAGTCATGCCTACTTATCCAGATGGACTACTTTGAGAAAGTCTCTAAAGCTGTGGATGAGGGCAGTAGAGTATGTACTGCCTACCTTACCCTTGCCAGGACATTTGACAAAATACCTCAGTTGGATGTTATAGAAAAACTTACAAAATTAGGCAGAAACCCATATGTCAACTGGCTCACAAATATGATGCAAGATGTTAGGATAGGGGAAAGGGGAATCCACCTACACAAAGAGGCCAGTCACTCATGGTATCCCACAGAGATTAGTGCTGCAGCCTCTACTTTTTTGCATCTACTTCTTTGAAGTCAAGGTAAACATCAGGGGTATCTGTCTGACAATGCATATAGATTACTGCAAATTAGTTGTGGTCATCAAATCCCCTAAAGACATAGGGCAGGATTCACGAAGGCTTGCACGGAGTCTAAGAGTAGTGTAAGACTCCATGCAGCCTTCGCGATCCAGGAACAGCCCAAAGTCTGTGTAAGAGACCAGCTAAAACGTCTCTTACACGGAGTGGGCATGGATAAGCTAATCACCTCACTTGCAGCCGAATAGCATGCAAATGAGGTAGATTAGCGATCCAGGAAGCCCAAAGCAGCCCGTGTAAGAGCCGTTTTAGCTGCAGAAATGTACTTAGTTGACAACTGAGTACGTTTCTGCAAAAACCACAATGGAGCCATGTCAGCTCCAATTAAAGGGTGCATATGTGTCAGGCAGCATGCCAATGGCCAAATATGTGGCCATTGACAAGGTACCCCGATGCAAATAGGAGAAATAAATATTTTTTTTTTCGGCGATCGCCGATGTTTAAACCTAGCACAGCCCTGCGCAAACGGGCTACGCTATATAAAAACATAAAAATGAAGGTTATAAACCCACAAATGTGGGTTTTATGCAATACATGGATTTACAATGCAGGGACCAGCAGACTAATAACAACATGGCCACCGTGTAGTGGTTGCTAAGGGGGGAAGCTGAGTCTAAGACATGTAACTAAGCATTAGTAAGCAATCTGATGCAAATGAGTGTTAGGATACTGAATTCCACTGTCACATAGCAAATGAGCACATTCTGAGTAGTGTAAGAGTTACATAAGGGGGAGGAACAGAGTAGGAGATAGGTGACATCACAGGGGGGAATGGCAGAAAGAAATGCAGTTCATTGGAGGCCAGAGTTACATGACAGATGTCAGACACATATCATGGAAAGAGGAGTGCCACAACATAAGTATGGGAAAGTCAAGAAATGGAAGGTGTACACTGTTGCCTACACCAAAGTTTCTTGCTGGGCGTGCATGCGCACGTGTGCGCACCATGAAGCATGAGTAGGACAGTGTGCATGCGTGTAAGACAGACTAAGCATGTGGGAGCGTGTTGCTAGATGTCTAACACTGTTTGCGCGGGTGTGCGCGCGTTTTAACCCGAATAAGCAGATTCTGAACCGTGTAAGCATGTGTGCGTGCATGTAAGCCACTGTGAGCGTGTTTCTGCTGGTATGCATGCTGCTCCCCCCTGAGGAAACAGAAAGGAAAAAGGAAGCAACAGAATTAGTAGGAAGCTAGCAGGGAATACTGCTGGAGTTAGCAGGTGAAAACAATTAGAAGCAGGCAATTACACAGGCAGAATAGTAGCTCAGCCCAACACTTAAAACTCTGCAAACAGCAGTGCAAGATGTTTCTCACAAGAGACACTGCAAGACAGGAGTAAGCTATTAGAAGTGAAAACTGAAAAAGCTGAACTCAGAGCAGAAATGTTAGGGGCTGCCATAGCTGTCATAATGAGACATAGGCGACTTGTTGAGGGTGGTGACAATACAGATGGTGCCAGACAACCCACAGTGAGGAGACGGAGAAGAGTGTACAGGCCCAGGTTCACCTACCATGGGTTACATGAGCTGGAGATAGTAGAGCACTATAGAGTGGACAGAGACCTCCTGCAGCAAATAGTGGAGCTGTGCAGGCCACGCCTCACACACAGAACCAACAGAGGGGAACCCATCCCAGTGGAAACCAAGGTATGTGTTGGCCTAAGAATACTAGCAACAGGTACCTTCCAGAGACCAACTGGTGATATGATGGGGATATCACAGGCATCAGCCTCCAGGGTACTGCACTAGTTCCTGGATGCCATGTCAGCACATGTCGGTGATCATGTATATTTCCCCAATGCCTGTGAGGTATTGGCCAGCAATATGCGTCTCTTCCAGCAAATAGTGGAATACCCTGAGGTAGTGGGTGCAATAGACTGCACGCACATACTCATCAAAGCACCAGCTGGTGAGCGGGGTAGGGCCTACATTAACCGCAAGGGCTTACTCTCCATCAACTGCCAGGTTGTGTGTGATGCCCAGGGCATAATAATGAATGTGTGTGCTGGTTGCCCTGGGAGCTACCATGATTCCCACATCTGGCATTTGACGCAGCTGTACCAGACATTTGCCAATGGGGACATCCCACACGGACACCTAGTGGGGGATGCAGGTTATGCACTGGAGCCGTGGCTGATGACACCCATCAGAAACACACACACACCTGAACAGGAACACCATAATGAGGCACATGCACAAACACGTTATGTAATAGAGCATGTGTTTGGGCTGCTCAAGTCATGGTTCCGGTGTCTGGACACATCTGGTGGAGCCTTGCAGTACACACCAACTACATGTACCCAAATTGTCATGGTATGTGCTATGCTACATAATATGATCTTGCGAAAACAGCTGCAGCAGGACCAGCATAGGGCTGGCCCAAACAGCCCCCCACCATTGCCAAGGCCATCACAGGCAGAGTGTGACTTGGAGGAGGAACAACCTGAGCCTGCCCCAGTAGGCAGAAGGAGGCATGCCCAGTATGCCCTGGCCTTGGCAAAGAGGCAACGCATAGCACATACACTGGCTCAGTAGGAACCCTGGGAATGATACCACCTCTGACTCACTCAAATAATAACAGGGATGCCTAAAATGACATGACCTGCTCACAAACATGTACAGGGAGTGTAATATGTGCATTCGACAGAGGCAGCCCTGCAGCACCACCTGAGGCATGAATGCCATGTGTTAAGTAATGTAACACCATGTACTATATGCACACCTGAGGACCGTGACTAACATCCTACCCTCACCAAGCATCATGCCACAATATGACAATGAGATGATCAAGTGCAATAATTGGCTGAAGTATTGCAGTTAGTCAAAGGGGATCCAATGTGTGCCAGCCTGGGATGACATGCTGAGCATGACATGATGCTCCACCTGCTAGGACTGGCGTGCACCTATCAGTGCAGGCCGTATGGATACTGGCAAAGGCTGTTGTTACCCACAGTGTGCCCTGAATAGGTAAGGCTCAAAACACAAACCTACCTCCATAGGTATCAGAAGGGATAAGAACCTAGATGTAATGCTACCCAATGCCAGAAGTCTAAACAGCAAGATGCATGCAGTCTAAACTCACCCAGTATGGAGAATGTTGATATCTGTGCTGTAACAGAAAACTGGGTCAAGGCTCACAACAGCACCCTAACACTACCAGGTTACACCTCATACTGTGCTGTACAGCCTCAAAACATGGAACAAGCTACAAAAGGAGGGTGACTAGCAATAATTGTCAAGGATAACCACACACCCATGTTGGTACCACAACAAGAAGCAGCATGGACTAGCCATGGTCAAGTAACAGTGGCTAAAACTGCCCCCCCAGTTTATAGCCTGCTACAGACTACCGTCCTAACACCAGGAACTGCACCTGGCCTATGTTGGAATACATGAATATATTGTCCTCCAAACCACATTATATTGGGTGACTGAAAATACCCAGACATAGACTGGGAGCATTATACTAGCTCCAACACTGTAGGACAAAAGTTCATAGAATCCATAAACCAAAATGCCCAGGAACAATGTACCACTCCCACAAAAGGGGTAAGCATACTGGATGTGATAATCAGCAACATGGGTAATGGATGGCAAGATGAGAAGTGTATTGCTCACTGGTAAGACCAGACCATAGAGTAATCACACTGGATATACACATCCTGACCACAGTCCCTGGCCAGAAAACCACAGTGAAAAACATGTGTAAAGCAAAATTTGCACTCTTCCAAACTGATGTGGAATCCATTAAAGGTCCTGTGCAGGTGCAAAATATGGGCCACACCTCAGAACCTGTTATACAGGCATTCCATGAACACTGCCAGGAATGCTTGGATTATGCAATCCTAAATTAAAACAAGACACAATGCCATACACGCAGGCATCTGGCATGGTGGACACCAGTCATAACAAAACCATGCAAGAGAATGAGGAAGCTACTACATGCTAGAACAAACATAAAAAAGAAGTAATCTCTGATCAGTAGTATGGCAATAAAATATGTCCACGCATACAATCCACTAAGGCCAGCCACAACAAGTTGAATTTGTGAATCTTGAGGCAATGTTACACCTGCCCCAAGTACACAGACAACCCCCAACTCCCCCCAAGAAATGCAAATATATGTGAGAGATGCAACCATCTATCCAAACTGGAGGCTGAGCTCCCTCAACTCAGTACTCCCAAAACTAGTCAGGAGGAGAAGGTAACCAAACACACCACAAACCCAGTCCCACATATACCTATCACAACTGCAAACCAAAGACATAAACACAGAAAAACATTCCCGGAGGCCCGAATTACAAACACACCACACCAACAGAGGCCTCCAAAGCAGACACCCAATCAAACAACCTCCAAACATAGCACATGCAACACATAATACACAAAGCTGGTGTGCCAAACAGTCACAGGCCAGAAGGAGAAACAACATGCCTGATACAGTTGTAACAGGTGACTCCATAGTGAGACACGCTGCTGTCCCGCACACCAGACCGAACAAGGGAAAGGGTACAGTAAGCTGCCTGTAGGCTGCTACAATACGCCACATAACAAAAGTATGCAGGTCACCCCAAAGCAAGTAGAAATATGATGCAGTCATAGTCCATGCTGGTGTGAATGACCTGAGATGTACCTCCCGGACTACATGAAGAGACATAGATGAGCTCCCAGATTATGTAGTCCAGGCCGGTATGACACTGACCGTTTGCAGCATCCTACCCTCACCAAGAATGATGCCACAGTACAAACACGGAATGATCAGTTATAACAAGTGGCACAATTACTGGTGTCATTCCAAGGGGATCCAATGTCTGTCTGCTTGGGATGTCATGCTTGACAAGCCACGCAGCTGTTCCAGGGATGGCTTGCACCTGTTACCCCTGGGCATCTGGATATTGGATAAGGCTTTTGCCACCTCCATAGAGCCTTTCGTAGGCAAGGCTGAAAAGACTAACCCACCACCCTACAAAACATAAGTGAAAAGAAACATAAGGGTAATGCTGACCAATGCCAGATGTGTAAACCTCAATATGCATGCTCCCGAGGCCATCCCCAGTATGGAGAACATTGATGTCAGTGCAGTGACAGAAACCTGCTGCAAGCCTCCTGACAGCACACCAGCACTACCATGTTATACCACATATCATGCGTTATGGTCCCAAAACCTGGAACAAAACATAAAAGGAGGGTGAGTATCCATATTCAGCACAGACACCCATACGTCCAGGTAACTGACAATGCACAAGGCATTGGAGTCCACCCATGTGCAACTAACCGTAGGCAAGACTGCTGTACAGTCTGTAGCATGCTACAGACCACACTCTCACACACAGGAACCCCACCCAGCCGTCCTGAAGACACTGGACAGTATGAATGTCCCACCAAATACCAAACAAGGTACTCACAAATTACCACATAGGTGGTAAACCATTATGTATGGAAGGAGTAATCAGGGACATAGGGACACAAGTGGACAGTAACCTGTTATGTGACACTCACATTGCCAATGTGGCTAGGAAGACTGTCTATATTGGACACCGTATCATGAAAGGATTCACATCTATGTCAACAGAGGTCATTGTGCCCCTATACTGTTCTCTTATCAGACCCATAATCTAGTACAATGCCTCATTTGGGATGTACCTTACCTGACACCTGCAGCAGTTAGAAAGACCTCAAAGGTACCTCACCAAGAGGATAAAGGGTCTCAAATATATGTCATATGCTGCCTGGATGTAGACACCCCAGCTGAATGCAGTCACATACTGCCTACACAGAGGCATTGTATGTCTGTTGTAGAAGGCCATGTCCAACACAGGAGTAATGGACATGATGCACCCCAGAAAACTCAAAGCCATTGGAGCTGTGAGAGTGAGAGATGTCAACCTCAACACATAATGAAATAGGATGTGCTGGAGGGACAGATACATAACCCAGAGGCTCCCCACACCCAGAAACAGGATCCCAATCCATGTTAGGCAGAGCCCCTCACTGACACCCCTCAACAGGAATATTGCCAAGTGGATGGATGATCGTACATGTACACTGGGGGTCTTCACTGTGTCACGACCAGACAGAGGCACAGTAAAGAAAATCATAAATGGCCATAATAGTCACATAGCAAGGGGCGGCGAAAGACACACACACTCTGGCTTGGCTTATTAATGCCCTAGGGTGGATAGGCTAGTATGAACCCATGAACCTATGAAGATACAAATTGTACAGGACACTAGGGATAATCCCAAGGCTTCCACAACTGATGGTAGGAACCGTGTTGGGAATTCACAGATATGCTCTAAATCACACAAACATTACAATACATCCTGACAGGTGCAGTGCAACCCCCCCCCCCTCCAGAATGCAAAATATCTATCCCAGCAGACTGCTGGCCCCCTGACATTGCAGATGCTGAGGTAACAGCCAGCATCTACAAAGCAAAACACACAGCAGCGATGGTATGAGATGGTGTCCTGGGCTGTGTCCAACATGGACTCCAAGAAGAATGGAATGCCAAATCACACTACTGCTCAATGTCAGCCTTACCACAGGATATGTACCCAAAGAGCAGTGTACAACAACAGTGGTCCTTCTCAACAAAGGTGTTGCCTGAATGGATACTGAAAACTACCACCCCAGAATCTTGAGAAGCTCGGTCTGCACAGCTATGGAAAGGATCAGCATGTACTGCAGACATAAAGATATTGAGGACCTACTGACACCAGACCCTACCCAGTGTGGCTTTCTCAAGTGCAGATCCTGCCCCTAAACATGTTTGACTCATTTGAAACAGTCATTAAGGTCATTGATGAGGGCAATGTGGTCCACACAGCGTAGCTGGACCTTGCAAAGGCTTCTATACAATACCCTACATGTTCATTATAGATATGCTCACCAGCTTAAATATAAACCCATATGTCAGTAGAGGGGTTGCAAACCAGACCAAGGACAGAACTGACATGGTCAGACATGCTGCAGCCATGTCAGACTACAAACCAGATATAACTGGCATCCCACAAGGCTTGGTCCTGGGACCTCCCTCGTTTGGTATATATGTCCCATAGGTATAGGCCAACATGGAAGGACTGTGTCTGAACATGTTTGCAGAGGACTACAAACTGCCCACCATATCTGACCCTCCAGCTGACGCAAGCATCCCACAAAAGGGCCACATAGAAACAGACAACTGGTGCCATAGCCATGTCAGCAAGCTAATTGCAGAAAAGTGTATAGTCAACCCCGTGGATATACAGTAAGTGCCCACCAATTACCACATAGGTGTTAACCCATTACGTACTTAACATGTAATGAGAGACCTGGGGACACAAGGTGATAGATATCCTACATTGGACAAACATGTGGCTGTAGTGTTTACAGAAACATACCATATACCCACCTAATCATGAAGGTTGTCAGATCTAGATAAGGGGAGGTCATTGTGGCTCGACAGTCATCCTTCATCAGCGTTACAATTGACTTCAATAGCCCCTGTGGTATGTACCTCAGCAGACACCTCCATCAACTGTAAAGTCCCCAACAGTACCTCACCAGGAGTATCAAAGAGCTTGCACAGATGCCATGTGTTGCCTGATTAAACAAACTGCAGCTACACACACTGCCATACTGCCCACCCAGAGGCAAGCTGTGCCTGATGTATAAAGCCATGTCCAAGCTGAAATCAATAAACATGCTGCACCTTGTACAATCTGAATGGCAGTGAGCTATGCACATGACAGACCTGAACCCCAGCACTGACATACATAGGACAAGCTGTACTGCATGATCCATAACACAGAAGCCAGCCCCACTCATGAGTAAACTCCCAGTACAGGCTATCCATAGAGTCACCCATCGATCCTCCTCAAGAGGAATCTTGATGAGTGGATGGGAGATGGTAGGTTTACCCTGGGTATCACTGTTATGTCACAGGTAGACAGAGGCACAGTATACTAACCATGACATATGTCATGGCAAACTCCACTTACAATGTGTGTCGAAGGACAAACACACTCTCCGACTAGCATTAGATATGGCCTAGGGCACATCGCTAGTGTTTGCAAATGTACACCTATGTTGTGGAATACACTACCAATGTTGGACGAGCCTGGTTTAAGTAGTTCATATCTGAACATAATGCAACATGGTCAGATGTGCACAACTGGCCCCTAACCAGGTTGTTGTGCTCACTATGGAAATGTAAAGCAGTGATAGGACTAAAGCCCAGGATACTGTCCACCACAGTCAAAGTACTGAACCAGTACACTATACAGTACTCCAGTGTTAGGTCAGTATGAAAGGATGTTGACAACTGTATGCAAAGTATCCCATGCAAACCCTGCAGGCACAGTATAATCCCTGTTGTGTTCACACACAAAGCAGTCAGACAGTAACTACACAACATGACACACAACACACAACCATGAATGGGAGATATTTGTTGAAGTTCACACTCATCCACAAATGTGGTGGGCTGCAGAGTTCAACATATGGAAAGCTCACACTGGGCATGCTCACACACTTTGATAAATGAGACATATGTCAGACAACATGCCATGGGAAGGCTGAACTGGGCATGCTCACACACTTAGGCCAAATCTCAGTTTAGCAGTTGGCCACACATATCTGGTATTTGAACGTGTTATTCCAGGAACCAACCACATTACAGCAATCTGCCCAGTGCACACAGTTAAATTACTACAGAGACATACGTGATGTAGTGGATCCCTCCCATATGCAAACATCTTCCATAGATACACAAGTTGTTCATACAAACAGGGAATGTTATGGCAATAAAGACCTGCAAACAGTCTATCAGCAACAAATAATGTGCATTTGACAATTAAACATATGGGTGTAGAGGTCAACACTAGGCTGTTTGCCCTAGGGAATGACAGCTTAGCCAGAGTGTGCTTGGTGTCTGCCCTCCCCACAGGATTCACATTCCCCTTTCTAAACACTGATGATGTCAGCACCCTATAAGTACAGCAGGAGAAGGAAAACCTCCCAGTAATGCAAATAGTGCATTCCACTAATGCGTCTGTCTCAAATGTCGTAACATAGTTGGGGAGGGGTTTGAATCCTGCAAATGCTCAGTGTGAGTGGGGTTAGTGTCTGTGTGAGGGAGATGTCCCTTTTGGCAACTGGGAAAACACACTACTAGATGCACATTACCCTTTCTAAACATTGATGATGTCAGCACCCTATAAGTACAGCAGGAGAAAAAAAACCTCCCAGTAATGCAAATAGCGTGCTCTGCTAATGCGTCCGTCTCGAGTGTCATAACATAGTTAGGTAGTGGTTTGAATCCTGCAAACGGCAAGTGTGTGTGTTTGGATGAGGGGGGTTAGTGTGTGTGCAATTTTGTGAGAAATGTCCCTTTTGGCAACTGGGAAAACACACTACAGGATGCACATTCCCCTTTCTAAACACTGATGATGTCAGCACCCTATAAGTACAGCAGGAGAAGGATAACCTCCAAATAATGCGAATAGCATGCTCCGCTAATGCGTCCGTCTCAAGTGTTATAACATAGTTAGATAGGGGTTGGAATCCTGCAAATGCTCAGTGTGGGTGTGTGTGAGGGGGGTTGGTGTGTGTGTGTGAGGGAAATGTCCCTTCCGGCAACTAGGAGAACACACTACAGGATGCACATTCCCCTTTCTAAACACTGATGATGTCAGCACCCTATAAGTACAGCAGGAGAAGGGAAACCTCCCAATAATGTGAATAGTGTGCTCTGCTAATGCGTCCGTCTCAAGTGTCATAACATAGTTAGGTAGTGGTTTGAATCCTGCAAATAGCAAGTGTGTGTGTTTGGATGAAGGGGGTTAGTGTGTGTGCAATTTTGTGTGAGGGAAATGTCCCTTTTGGTAACTAGGAGAACACACTACAGGAAGCACATTACCCTTTCTAAACACTGATGATGTCAGCACCCTATAAGTACAGCAGGAGAAGGGAAACCTCCCAATAATGCGAATAGTGCGCTCCGCTAATGCATCCGTCTTGAGTGTCATCACATAATTAGGTAGTGGTTTGAATCCGGCAAGTGTGTGTGTTTGGATGAAGGGAGTTAGTGTGTGTGCAATTTTGTGTGAGGGAAATGTCCCTTTTGGAAACTAAGAGAACACACTACAGGATGCACATTCCCCTTACTAAACACTGATGATGTCAGCACCCTATAAGTACAGCAGGAGAAGAGAAACCTCCCAGTAATGTGAATAGCGTGCTCTGCTAATGCATCCGTTTTAAATGTCATAACATAGTTAGGTACTGGTTTGAATCCTGCAAATGGCAAGTTTGGATGAGGGGGGTTAGTGTGTGTGCAATTTTGTGTGAGGGAAATGTCCCTTTTGGCAACTAGGAGAACACACTACAGGATGCACATTCCCCTTTCTAAACACTGATTATGTCAGCACCCTATAAGTACAGCAGGAGAAGGTATGTGGCATGGACAATGACTGAGTCATATGTGTCCATGCCTCTGACTGACCTGTATGTTTGTGTTATGTGGTGGACCATAGTGCCCCACGGGCATATCACTGTGACCTTCACCTTGTCCAGCCTGGTGAGCATGACCTCACTGTACCAGACAATAAAGGTATCTAACACAACTGTGGCAGGTGTGTTGTCTAGCCGTACAGGCTGTGACTGTTTGGCACACACCTTGTCCAGCCTGGTGAGCGTGACCTCACTGTACCAGACAATAAAGGTATCTAACACAACTGTGGCAGCTGTGTTGTCTAGCTGTACAGGCTGTGACTGTTTGGCACACAGGATTTGTGTGCTATGTGTTATGCGTGATGTGTTCAAGCATAACATATGCCTGTGTGCCAGCTGCAGAGGTGTCTGCCGCTCAGGCAGGATGCTATTCTTAGGCTCCACAAATGGCCCAGTGTGTTCACATGCTTGTATTGCTGTCAGTGTAGGTCTACATCAGACTGGTATTGTAGTCACTGTAGTATTTCATGCCACCTGACAGGTTATGCCAGTACTGGGTTCAGAGTGCTTAGTCCCCAGTTTGGCTATGTGGTTCCATCTCATACATGTGTTGTACGTCAATGTGTAGGGGAGAGGGTTGGCTGTGTACATGTGGCAGCTGTGACATTGCCACATGACCCACATATTCCACAACTGTACCATAGAGGTGACTGACAACTGACCTTTGCACATGCTACCATAGTATTGTGATTACCATGGTGATTAACAGCACATAGGGCCAATGGGGAACAAGGTACATAGGTTCATAGGTTCATACTAGGCTATCTGCCCTAGGGCATTTATGAAACTAGCCAGAATGTGTTTGGCTGTCGCCATCCATTGTAAATATATCATGCCATGCCCTTTTCCGAGTTTAGTATACTGTGCCTCTAACAGTGACACAGAAGTGATACCCGGGGTAAACCTACAATGTCCCATCCACTCATCAAGATCCCTCTTGAAGAGAGTCAATGAGGGACTCTGCCTAACCTGGACTGGGATTTTATTCCAGAGTGAAGTGAGCCTCTGGGTTATGAATCTGTCCCTCCAGCATGTCCCATTTATTTCAGTGCTGAGGTTCAAGTCTCTCAAGCGTGTAGCCTGATGGGATTTGGATATTCTCAGGTGCAGCATGCCCATTAATTCCGGGTTTGACATGGCTTTATACATCAGGCACAGATCGCCTCTGAACATGCGGTATGCCACTGAGTAGAGCTGGGGTTTCTTTAACCGGTCAGCATATGGCATCTGTTTGAGCACTTTGATCCTCTTGGTGAGGTACTTTTGGGGTCTTTCCAGTTGCTGCAGGTGTCTGGTAAGGTACATCCCGACAGGGGGATTGTACTCAATTATGGCCCTGATGAGGGATGAGTAAAGAGGCACAATGTCCTCCCCTGATCTAGATGTGAATCCCTTCATGATGGGGTGGGCTATATAAAATGTCTTTCTAACCACTTTGGCCACGTGGTTGTCAAATGAGAGATTGCTATCAACTTTGGTCCCCAGGTCCCTAATTACTTCTTCTGTACTTAATGGATTACCACCTATGTGGTACTTTGTGGGCACTTTGTTTTTGCCAAAGGGGATGACTATACACTTTCTTGCATTCATCTTGAGGCCATGGCTCTGGCACAAGTTGTCTGTTTCTATGAGGCCCTTTTGGAGGATGCTTGTGTCGGCTGGAGAGTCGATTATGGCGGCCAATTTGCAGTCATCTGCATATTTGGTCAGCCACAGTCCTTCCATGTTGGCCTGTACCTCCGATAAATATTTACCAAACAAGAGAGGTCCCAGGACTGAGCCTTGTGGGACACCACTTGTAACTGGTTTGGAGTCTGGCATGGCTCCAGCAATTCTAACCATGTGGGTTCTGTCCTTGAGCCAGTGTGCAATCCATCTAGTGACATAGGGGCTTATATTTAAACTGGTGAGCTTCTCTAGAATGCCCAAGTGGGGTATTGTTTCAAAGGCTTTGCGAGGTCCAGGTAGGCTGTGTGGACCACCTTCCCCTCGTCAATGGCCTTGGTGACTGTTTCAAAGAAATCAACTAGGTTTGAGAGGCAGGATCTGCCCTTAACAAAGCCAAACTGGGTATGATCCAGTGTCTGTAGGTCCCCAATATCTTTATTTATGAGGTCCATGATGATCCTTTCCATAGCTCTGCAGACCGAGCTAGTGTGGCTTATGGGGCAATAGTGTCCAGGATCCGTTGAGGCACCACCTTTCTGTAGAGGGACCACTGTTGCTGTACGCCACTCTTTGGCCACATATCTTGTAGTAAGGCTGGGATTGAACAGTAGTTTTATGTTTGGTTGTAGCTCTTCTTGGAGTTCATGTAGGACACAGCCCGGGACACTGTCTGGTCCCACTGATGCAGTGTGTATTGCTTTGGAGAGGGCGGCTCTTACCTGAGCATCTGAGATGTCAGGGAGGCAGCACTCTGCTGAGATACATATTTGCCCTTTCGGTGTGGAGGGGGGGTTTGCGCTGAACCTGTCAGCTAGAATGTTGGCAATGTCTGTGGGTTTGGTGTTTCTATTGACATTTTGGACTACCTCTGAGCATATCTGGGTATTACCACCCAGGTTTCTAACATAACTGAAGAAAGCCTTGTGATTATCCTTAGTGTCCTGTGCAATTTCTCTCAAAGCTGGCCTTAGACAATCTTATGAGTGCCTGTAGTTATTTGCTAATACTGATCAGTGATGCCTTCCCTTTTTGGGATTTTGCTGTATCATTTAGTAGCTTCCTCCTTCTATTGTGTAGTTTGTTTATGGCTGGGGTCCACCAGACAGAACGTCTGCCTTTAGAGGATTGGGTCTTGGTTTTATTCTGGATCACATGATCCATGCATTCCTGAAGGTGTCCATAGAATGCGTTTATAGAGGAATCTGCGGTCTGGTCTGTAGTTTCCACAGGCCGGGTGTTTTGAAGGTTTCCACCTCAGTTTTGAGGAGTGTGAATTTGCTTTAGAGAAGTTGTTCACTGTGGTGTTCTGGGCAGGGGGTGGGGTCGGGATGTGAATATCCAGTGAGATTAGTTCATGGTCTGATCTTACCAGTGAGGGATACACTTCTGGTCTGGAGCATAGAGTCCCCATGTTGGTGATGATAAGGTACAGTATGTTTCCCCTTCTTGTGGGAGTGGTAACAAGTTGTTCCATAGCATTTGAGCTCATATATTCTAGGAATCTTTGGCCTAGGGTGTTGGAGCTAGAGTCATGCTCCCAGTCTATGTTTGGGTAGTTGACGTTGCCCAATATAATGGTGTTTGGAGAGACCTTCATATTTCCACTGTTCTCAGGAAGGCCGAGTGCAGTTCTTGGGTTTGGGATGGTGGTCTGTAGCAGGCTATAACCTGGAAGGCAGTTTCACCCATTGTTAGTTGCACATGGATAGTCTCTGATGCTTGGTTCTTTGCCACCAACCTGGAGGTGTGGGTATCTTTGATGAATATCAATACTCCCCCTCCATTTGTGGTTCGTTCCAAGTTCTGGGGCTGAAAAGCATGGTATGAGGTATAACCTGGTAGTGCTGGGGTGCTCTCAGTAGCCCTGAACCAGGCATCTGTTACTGCACAGATATCAATGTTCTCCATGCTAAGGAGAGTTTTGAGTGCATGCATCTTGAGGTTTAGACTTCTGGCGTTTGGTAGCATTACTCTTACTTTCTTATCCCTTGTGATACCTATGAAGGTGGGTTTGTCATTTGAGCCTTTCCTAACATAGGCACTATGGGGGTAGCAAGAGCCTTTGCCAATATCCAAAAGCCCAGGGGTGACAGGTGCAAGCCGTCCCTAGCGAAGCAGGTGGTTCAACAGAAGATGAATATGTGAGGGTGTAGTGCCTGTGATTAGTTAGCAGTAGCATATATGACTGCTCACGTGGACAAATGCCAGGTAAGTCATATGCAATGTGTCACAGGCAACGTACATGTGAACAGGACAAACAGTGACATTCTGTCAAGTGAGACATGGACATACATATAGTAAGCTATGCAGATGTCACTAGGAGTCCACAGAAGCTCTGTAACTATGCATTGCAGGTGGGATCAGTATTCCAGGGTAATTGCAAGCAAACATGCATGCAAACAAAGCTACAGTAAGCAGGGCTGCATGTAGTCCATTGTACAACAAACAAGCTGTACCACTTCCAGTAGGTAACACTGCAAATATGCAGGCACTATGCACATGTACATGGAAATACACAGGTCAGATGGCTAGGGTCCAGTCTCAGCGCACACAAGTGTACAGACCATGTACTGTCAGGATGTACAATAACTGGATGGAAACCCATGTGCTCATACCTGCAGTAATACACATGTCAAATAACAGACACTGAGCCTTCACTCAGTGGTTCCATACTTAGTAGGATGTATGCCACCTGGCCTGCCACCACAGTATCCCTGACATGTATGGGGACTCTCCCTCCTGTGACAGTTAGTTTTGTGTGTTGGGGCTGTCTAGCATGGTATGAGATGTGAGCTTGCAGTGCTAGGGTGCTCCTGTGTGTCCTGTACCAGTCGTGTAGTACTGCACACATATCAACATCCTCAAACATCTGCATTGCAGAGTCCAGTGTGGGCAACATGCCACTTGCAGTTTACATGTCCATCATTGCTTATTAATACATTCATTACCTTATCCCCTGTGCTACCTATGTATGTAGCCTTCTGTTGACATCCTTACCACCAGTATGCCAACATGTGCAGATGATACACTATGGTACTTACCATGGGTGTAGACAACAGTACATGACAATCATACCCTTACTGCATCAGGCATGCTGTGATATACCCACAATTATTCCAGCACACAGTACTGTTAACAACATGATACTATTACTACACATCTATGTAGTCACCCTGTGCATCAGCAACATGTTAACCTGTACCTGCAGTGATGTTACAGATTGCAGGAGGTGGCACAGTTTCATCATATGCACAGGGTGTGAATTTGGTATGCCTGAGTCAGCCACCGATACCACTGATTGACATGTATGTGCATGTGTGTTGGTGAGGGACAGCAGTACAAGGTGGGGCAATGTTGATGCAGTGTGTGCATGTATGCGATAGCCCTAGATGTTGTCAATTCGCATGTGTGTATGGATGCACACAGTTCCACCTCATGGATGCCATATACTGGTGTTTGTGGACAGCCACAGACTGTACCTGCCAGGTCATACAGATCAGTATCTCTGGCCATGGACATGATACCTGTGCCTTGCAGGGGTGCTACGGACCGTATCCGGTACCAACCCAGACTGGGTACTGTCATCAGAAGCAGGTGTTCGTTGACTGGACACAGATCACTGTCGGGCCTGGCCAGCGCCACGTGCACATGGTCTCCTGGGGCGGTCTGATGACAGCACAGACCCAGCATTGCTGGGGCTGCTGCTGGCACTATGGGGGCGGCCACGGCCCTGTTGTCGTCTGCGATGACTGCCAGCTGCTGCTGTTGCTGGCATATGCCCACGTCGACGCCTCAACCATCCACCATCGCCCTGGCTCATGGACATGTAGTTGTCGAACCGGTCTAATATGTCCCCACAACGTCTGTCTATGACATCGGTGAAATTACGGATGGCAGCCGTAATGTCACGCATACTGTCAGTCATGGCTGTGCGACATGCTGTCAGCTCCCTCAGACCCTGTCTGGTGTACCGTTCCATATGTGACTGTGCCTGCATGACAGCCCGAAACATAGCTGAGGTTGTAAGACCTCTGTGGGCATGTCTGACAGGGGCAGTACGCCCACGGATGCTCCCACGAGAACCCCTGGACATCTGTCTGTGTGGTACCATCTCAGGGCCATGCCCATGGCTGCTGTGTGGGGAGGCATGTGCCACAGATACCACATTACCCTGGTCAATGCCCACTGTATGCTGTCCATCACCTAGGGACATTGGTGACAAAGGGTGTATTGGCAGGATAACTGTACGATTGATGGGGTTGACAGCTGTGTACTGTCAATCGGCTGACCAATGATGGACCCTGGCATACCTTCCTGTGCCATTACACAGATGTCATCATTATCAGTACCCATGGCACCTGATTCAGGTTCCTGCTGCATGACACCAGAGCAGCACCAGAACCTGTGGGAGGGAAACAGGAAACACAGTTTACAATGTCTACACATTACCAGTGATGCACACATCCACACATGCACAGGTCCAGACATGCACACATGCACACATGCACACATGCACACATGCACATGCACACATGTGCACACATGTGCATGCACATGCACACATGTGCACATGTGCACATGCACATGCACATGCATGTGCACGTGCACACATGCACATGCACACATGCACATGCACACATGCACACATGCACATGCACAGGTGCACACATGCACACATGCACACATGCACACAGTTGCACACAATTGTACACTGCTCAGTATGCATGATATCAACACACAGACACACCTGCATGCATACAAAGAGCACTACTAAGTGAGCCTAATATTACTACTACTATTAAGACTATTACAGGTATTGTTAATACACACTCACCAGCATGGATAGGCTGCATTGCTGTTACACCGGAGGGACCTGCAGAAGTGAGGAAACTAATGTCAGTGGGCACAACTGTGCCATTGTTACTGAGTATGATACAGGTCAGTAGTACAACAGTCGCCTTTCACAGGTCAGCTGCTAATATTGAGGATATCACACTTGCACATTAAATACTATGATGACAGCTACAAACCAAGGACACACCTCACACATGCATTAACTACCAGTGTACACAACACTCAACTATACATATGGCATATTACCTGCACGCTCATAGTCTTGCTGCTGTGTGGCTCCAGCCTCCATCATAATGCATGTCTGCTGCTGTTGTTGTTGCTGGTGGACTGGAGCCACTACACTCATGAGTAGTCCCTCCAGTCTGGTGAGTGGGGGATGTGTAGCCACCCCACCACCTGTAGCAACCTGTTGCCTGTGGATATCCAACGCACGCTGATGGACATTTCTGATTAAATCACTGCAGTAATGTCGTACCTGCTCATATGTCCTATTATGCGTGCCTATGTCATTTACCCAACGGACCAGGTCTTGCCACAGAGCAGCCCTCTCCTGCTGATTCTGGCTGGTGCGGGAAAAGAGTATTGCATAATCCCGCACCAGGCTCTGGTGTATCTCCTCATCCTCAGCTGCGGAGTAAGCGGGATTTCGCGGGTGAGCCATGTACCTGAAAGAGAAAATAACCTGATATCAGCAATATATGTCAGCAGAATTTGGCACACATACTACACATGCTACTCGACTGTTATGATACAATATATCTCAAATATATAGCATCTGTCTGTCTATTGGTGGATATACATGTAAATGGCCAGGTATCAGTGCTCAGCCAGCAACTGTGCAACAGTACCTGGCACACTCCATACGACATACTACCAAACCCTAGCAGTCAGAACACTGATTCAGGTCCAGAGCACCTCCTCACTCTGGGGGTTTGTATCTAGGTACTGTATGGCCTACATCATCAACTACTGTGAGCTGACCACACACTAATTGCCCTAGATATACATATCCCACCTCCACCACCAGCACAAACGACTATAGTGAATAACATTGCAGATGCAAACTTTACACTTTGTAACAGTGACATGGTATCCTTTCAGCCCACTGGGCCAGTGGAAGACACAACCCACAATGCTGACCCCTACACAAATGCTTTCTACGGACATCTCCGAGAATGCATGGATCATGTAATCCCATATATGACCAAGACACTCTCCACAAAGGGACAGCATCCTGTATGGTGGACCCCAGCCATAGACAGATTGTATTACAAAAGATGGAAGCTACTGCAAGACAGAGCATAATTCCATAAAGGGAAGGCATGTCTGAGCAGCACTAGTAAGGTTCTATTTTCCCTCATACAAACATCCATGGGCAACTTTGAGAGGGATATCAAGAGGGACACTACAGATAACCAGAAGGCCTTCTTCAGTTATCTTAGCAACCTGGTCAGAATCCCTCCTCTATGCTCATAGTTAGTACACAACAACAAATATTTCACTGGAACTACAGATATTGACAACATTGTGGCAGACAGGTTCAGTGCAGGAGTCACCCCTCCCTCTCCCCAGCTGACTGTAACCTCCCTGTCATCACAGATGTCCAGGTGAGAGCCGCCCTCAGGAAAGCAGAATACACAACATGACTGGGACCTGATGGTATCCCCGGTTGCATGCTACATGAACTCTGACAGGAGCTAAACACACATATAGAAGTGCTATGTAACACTAGCCTGACTACAGGATATGTACCTGTACACTGGCACACAGCAGCAGTGGTTCCACTCCACGAAGGAGGCACCTCAACATACCAGTACAATACAACACAATACAATACATTACAATACAATACTATACAATATGCTATTGCCCCTGGGACTACAGCAGCATACTGTTTTGCTACCTTGACCATTGTGACACATGTGGTGTGATGGTACCTGCTGCTGTCACACAGTTACACAGGGTGACTCATATGGCATATTACCTATCTGACTAACATTCAGCAGGGGTATGTGTGACATGTACTCATGGGGAGTCTTGCTTCTTAACACTGTGTGGTTTATTGCAGGGTATGTCTTATCTGTGGGTAGGAACCTTTACCTCCACATGTGCTCTCTATTGCAGTGGCATGGACGACACATAGCAGTCATTTAGGTTGTGGATGGTGTGAGGTGTTACTATGGTTGTTGGACATCTATCATGGGTGTGACTTACATATGTAAATCCAGGAGTGGTAACCTCTATGTGGGTAGTATGTGTGTACTCTGTGGTGTTGTCAGTCACTGTGCATTGGTAATGTGTTTGAGTGCATTGTCACAGTGTTGTACATGTCACTGTGTCCTTCTCCATATCTGTAGCTGTCATGTGAGGTACATACCATGGCAGCCATTATGTGGTGTGGAGGGGTACACTGACCTACATGTCCATAGCTGACACACCATGTCTGCTGACACATACCATGTGCAGGTATTCCAGGAATAGTGTGCCACTGTGAATATCATTGGGGGGGACTATTGTACACATTTATGACCCTGTTCACCCCTGACACATGCAGTGCTGGGCAGCCAATCACATATCTGGTGGTTACTGGTGTAGGTGATTTGAAATGGGGTATGGTACTCCAGTTTTGACACTGGTGTTCACTCCATGCCTTTGTCACCAGGCACCTGTTGCAATACATCTGTACACATGTGCCTCACTCAGAATATATATACATCTCTCTCTCTCTCTCTCTATATATATATATATATATATATATATATATATATATAGATATATCTATATGTATATATATATATATATATATATATATATATATATATGTTTGTATACATATACACATATATATATTGATGTACATATATTGCTATAGATATGGAGGGGGGACACAGAGGGGGTGAGAGTGACAGAGGGGTTGGGACAGGGGGTGTTGAGGTCGTCATATACAGTCATACCTGTAGATAGTCAGATCAGTCTGTCTATGTATATGTATCTACATGTATCTATATCCGTATGTGTGTATTACATATATATGTTTGTACATATTCTATCTATCTACATCTGTCTATGTATTCCTAGATCTCTCTCTATGTATGTATACATATATGCATGTTATATATATATATATATATATATATATATATATATATATATATATATATATATATATATATATATATATATATATATATATATATACATACATACATACATATTTTGGCATACATACGTATCCATATGATAGACAGGTATATCAACATGTTTGTCTACCATACTGTATACACACACTAACATACTGCTAAACATACATAACTGTCAAACCTACTTTGTACATTGCACTACAACCTACAGTCAACCTACATTGATATGTGCACATAGATGCTCTCACATACAAATGTATGTACAGCCTTCACTGATAGTTGCTGTATGTCCCCTGCCCTTTGCACATCTTCATATACATATGGATACAGACCAATGACACATATGGAGGGTTCACAGTATGTAGACCTTTATAGTATTACTTTACATTACCTGTGTTTGTCACAGCTGCTTGTGTTGCCGTCTGGTTATGTGTCCTGCTGCTCCACTTGCCAGTTGTCAGCTTTCAGGTGGCTGTTGCTGAACAGTTTTGTTTGTGTCTGTTTAATTTCGTTTTTCTGTGTCTCTGTCTCTCTCTCTCTGTCTGTCTCTCACTTCCTCCTCAGGGTGCAATGAAAGTATTGCATGTGTGGACTAGGAGTACAGCATACTTTTGTAGGTATCTGCATATGTCCATGTGATGGCCTCTGCACCAATTGTTAGCCAGCATTTGCTAATTGCATGCAGCCAGTTGTGTACTGATTGCAGTTCTCACTGTGATTTCAGAACAGTGCTATAAAAAGGTATGTGAGATAGGCGTAGCCCTTTCAGATTTTAAGGGCAGGGACCATGCTGGCATGCTGTGGACAATGTTCTGTGAGTGTAAAGGTTGGTATCTCTCTCATATTTCCAGCTGTGTTGTAGATTAACATTCCTCCATTCATTTCTCCAGTTTCCTGTACTAACTGTGTATGTACACTGACACCTACGACTACTACTACTGTTAATGTGTGTGTGTGTGCTTTCCTTGCACTTTTGCTTGCACTTTGTTGCTATGGCTTCAATATTTGCCCTTTACAGTCACTACTTGTATGCCTGCTAGGTGTCCTGACTGTAGTGTGCTGCTGTGGCTTTCCTATTTTCCAAGTACATTCACACCTTGGAATGCTTGCTATATCTGCTAGGGTGTTACAGCATGCAGTGTGGTCTGGCCATGGTGTGGGCCTTCACATCTATTAGGGTATTTGAGTATGCTGCTGAGCAGGCCCCAGAGACTCTCAGGTGCATCTGTTATCTGCCTCATGGAATGGTACATATCAGTGGGGTACACCCATTAAATTGTCTGGTATGCTGCAGTTGTGACTGTGGGATAGCATGAGCATATGTATTACTACACTTTTTCTGCCATGCAAGTGGTGCATACTTTCAGGACTCCATAGTTACCATTGCATGCGTTGTAACACCTTTCTGCCTACTGTTTGTACATTTGACATGGAGTCTGTGGGGCATCCCTGTAACTCATTCACTGTTGCTATGTCTAGGCTCTTAACTATTCAAATATGGTGGTGTCAGACCTCTCATGTGTACAAATATTTGCAGGTTGTCCACATTTCCGCCTCATATTTTGGTCAATATCTCATGCACAGCTTTTTCTGGCAAATCACTCTGGGCTCAAGTCAGAATATAGTGACAAACATTCAAGTTTCAGACTTCATACCCTTCCAAACATCCCACAAAATGCAGAACCTGTTACTCTCTGAACTGTCTGAGTTTGTTGTAACATTATTTGTAATGTGTCCCTGGTTTTGGCCCTTTGCTCCACATATTTTATTACTTGGTCCAGATGTGTTCCTGTAAGAGGTTGTGGGGTATGGGCAGTGATTATCCTGCTGTGGGTATGTGTGTGGCTTGCAAGGTGCTACAGTGACATTATTATCTACTAGCTACCAACTAGCATGGCTGTTTCTGTTCACACACTACTATTATGGAAAACCACTAGTTTTGACAGTAATTCTAAATGACATGCTTTGTGTACTACACATCCTATATTCCCTTTACATTCATTCCCACTATTATATGATATATTTATTTTAGCACAATGTTCTTGTATAACAGTCAGGGCTTAGTGGTAAATCATGCAGACTACTGTTTCCAAGGTCCTGGGTTCGGGACTGCCAGTGGGATTTTATTTTGCTTCTGAACTGACTACAGGACCTGTCAATCAAAGTGACTAAGGCACTTTTAAGCAGTTGTAACCGGGTTAGCGCTGGTTTGCGTGGAGCTCACGCATGCGCACTGGCATTCAGCTCCGCGCACACACGCGCACACCCACTTACAACCGCTTAAACGTGCTTACTCTTGCGCACACCCGCACTATTTTCTTTGAAAGAAATGAAAATGGGGAGACAGGAAAGTGGTGAAAAAGGGGTCACAAAGAGGGTAAGACAATAGGGAAACAAGCTTGGGTTTTGCAGGAGGTATGTAGGTAAAGCCCATAGCTGCCCATTTCTTCATCAGCAACAGCTGTGCATATGTTTGTAATTTGGTGTGATATTTGATACCTTCCACCCCTGAGGGAGGTGTAAGGACAACAATAATACTTGTTGTACAGCCAATTGTAATTAATAGTTTCCATGTCCGACAGACATATGTGCGGAATGGGCAGCTATGTATGGGGCATAATTTTTTTGTGGGTACAGAGTGCCCTTTTTTTTTTCAGGTGAGAGTGGTATGTCAGATGAAGGAAGTCGGTATAGCTGGAGAGGTAGGTTGGGTAGGTCAACAGACAAGACAAACAAGACGCATACAGGGGTGGTGTATGACACGTGCGGGGGGGTTACACAATTGACGGGGACGGAGGTTTGGATATCCAGAGCCCATGAGCCCACAGATGGCAACAGTGGAACTGATATCCCCACCCATGGGCAGTTGCCACTGTTCCTTCACTGCCCAGGACGGGGCTGTGCTGGGGGCTGTGTAGGCCAGGCAACAGGCATGCCCGTAAGTTGTGCCACCTGTGCCTCAAGCTGGCATAGGGGCTCAAGAACAGAGTCCCGGATCTCCCTACACACCACAGTCCGGGCGCTACGGAGGGTGAGTGGTGGTTCTCCTCTGGCCACTCTTGCAGAGGGGGGAAGGGCCCCATCCCCTGCAGCGCTTCCACCCGCAGGTGGCACAGGGCCACCGGAGGAGGGTCCAGACTGGGCACTAGTGCCAGGTGCACTCGCCAGCTGAGGTGGGAGAGGTGGGTCCACTGGAACCCGCCTTCCCTGTCGTTCTATGTTTTGCATTATGTCATGACAGTTTGGGTTAGTAACATACAATACCATTCGCAATTATTTGTAACAGCATGCATTAGTATTCCCATTAACCAAACACCCAGATATTCACACCATTGAACAGCGAGCATAACACATGCATAATTTGAACAGCAATACACAGTCCAACAACATGCAGGGTTGATTGATGGCAACAGGCCATCAGGTTTGGATGTATGAACAGGGCAGATGCTTCAACAGACATGCAAATATTTATGACCCATCAGGACAAATGTTCAGGGGTGTTAATTGTGATTGCACATACCAATTTTGCATGGAATGGATTATGTGGTTATAGGGTGGGGTGAAGAACATATTATTAACACCTTCGAATACCAATATATATGCTGTACATTTCTAATAGCTATAGATATATACACACTACTGTTCTAACTACAGTTTCCTATATGATAACTACTTCACTTTGGTGATAGGACTGTTACTGCTACATCAATATACATTTTATTGTTATTCATACACGTTCATATCTGGCTTTGTTCAGCTACATCATCCTGTTACATTTGCTTTATATAGCTATAGACAACTGTGGATGTTTGATATTTCAGACAATCATACTATCTGCATATTGCAGACTGAGAGCAACATATCCAGATTTTGGGATACACATTCCAGCTGCAGCAACACTTTGGACACATTTCGCAGTTTGGTTCTACTTGTCACATTCATTTCATTCTGTACTGACTGCAGTATACTTTATTCAGGGGTTATTACTACTTTATTGGTGGATTCATAACTCTTTCTCACACCCTCTCACTTGTTTTCATTTTACTATTCAGGATGGTACTTACTTCTAGGCTTTATTGACATGTTTTACCTGTAGTTATTACAATCCTTTCCAGCAGTCTCACTTCTGTCATGTTTCAGTATTTCAACAGGGATATATTTCACACATGTGATTTGCTCATCTTCTGCAGCTGTACTTTTCAGCCTACTGCAGGTTATGCACTATTATATTACAGGTGGGGCATCTTTATTTCAGACTTTATTTGAGACATTTTCATTTTTCTGTTTGGATTACAGACTGCAACACACTTTTGTAATCAAGCAATACTTGCAAACACTTTTACACTGTTACTTGCACATTTTATTACTTAGTGACTACACTGCACTCTTTTGCTAACTGTCATACTTTGATATTTCTTTGCAGTTACTGGGAGTGGATTACTGACCTGCCTGGTGGCGCAACCGCACCAGCCTATCGCCATAGGCTCTGCAGTTCGCAGAACGGACACCTGCAGCTGTAATATAAATGAAGTAATATTGGAATACACATCCATAATATCAGCTAATTTAATTTCTTACATACATAATTAAATGTAACTTACTCAGTAGTGGGGCGTTGGGCATTTGCCGGCCTCCTGGATCCAAAGGTTCAATTGGTCCTGCTTGCATCTCTTCAGGTCCGCATGGTGGTGACGGACCTGCTCACCAGTCCTTGGAATCCCTGTGGCACTGGTGAGATCATGAGCCAACCGGTCCCACGCCTCAGCCCTATATGCTCCCCACAGGACCTGGCCCTGCATGAGTTGGGCCTCATGATTGTGGACTAGGAGCCAGACCATGTATCTGGACTCCTCAACACCCCACCTCTGTGCTCGAAAGCAACTACCCTCACCTACACCTGACATTCTGGCTGCAAGTCAGTTCTACAATCGTTTATGCTGTGTATTCCCGCCTATGGGGCTTATATATGCCATTTTTCCCGCACTTATCTGTGATTGGCCATTTTGGAATTGTATCCACTTCACAAAACCTGCTTTGTCATGCTCCACTTTCTATTCATTCCTATATATTTGCTATTACTGCATTTCTGAATACAGCTGTCGTGGCTTAGTGGTTCAGTACCTTGACTATGGTGCATGGTATCCTGGGTTCAAACCTGGCCACTGCTTTTTATATTTTATGACTGTCTAGACAGGCTAGGGGGTGTGTCTGTGTAAAGGCAGTTTTGTTACAGCTTGCTCAACGTTGCCCGTCGGTTAGCTTGTTAGCGCGGTGTGCAGCTCCATGCAAACGGGGTGCGCTGGCTTATGCTTCATTTGGCTGTCAGCACGCATATCACGCTCAGCTCAGCTAGGGTCACACAGTTTCAGTGTGTTAAACCACTGCTCACCTACGGGCACTCAATATGCACCTGTTAAACCACTGCTCAGCTACGGGCACTCATTTTGCACCAGGTAAACCACTGCTCACCTACGGGCAGATGCACTCACCCTGTTAAACTGTGGCTCAGCTATAGGCACATCTGACATTTTTTATTGTTTTTTTACCTCACATTTCTTCAAATTAAATGAACTATTTCATTACATTTTATATAAAATGTGATTTTATATGTGTACATGTTTGTCAGGGACTTGTTTCGTGCTTATTTTGCTATAAATAAAAGTTGGTGTTGTGGGGGATCGAACCATGAATGCCTGCTCTTCAGCCGACATCTCTACTGCTACGCTATTGCTTCTTGGCTTACTTTGCATATTTAGTTCTTATATGCTTTCCCACTGACTGCTAACTGTAGCTGCGCTACGGGCACGCCCGCTCAAACGAGCGCACTCACGGGCAAACATCTTTACGATTTTAAAAAAATTTATAACATGCTCATTTATATATTTTCTGTTCATAGTCTGTGGGGGCATGTGTTGTGTTTATTCACATTTCCATGGACTCTGTCGTGGGTGTTTACTTTAGGCACTTTTACTCTTCTGGGGGCATGTCTGCTTACAGGGCTTGGCCTACGGACACGCCCCCTACTGTCTTACACGGACCGTGTTAGCCTTAGGTGTGATTCAGCATGCTCTCATGAATATGCAGAGCATGCTGGCATCACTCTGTTTAACTGCAACCTCCGTGTAAGAGTTATAACTCTTACACGGAGGATTCATGAATCCTGCCCATATTCTTTAAGAGGTCCTGATGCAGACAAACCATTTTGCCAGAGCCATGGGCTAAACCTCACTTTGACAAAACTCATAATTGTACCATTTGGAAAAATGTCTGCTCATGGAAATTCCCACACTGATAATAACAATCCTAAAAGCAGAATCATTGGTCAGGGATCTAGAAATGTATGTTGACACTAACCTGACCTTTGACTAGCACATGATTATTATGGTGAGAACATCATTCTACATTGTACAACTTATATGTAAGGGCATGGCATCCAGGTCCAAGGAGGTCATTGTTCTGCTGTACTTGGCTGTCATCAGACCAGTCATCAAGAAGAATGCACTCTTTAACATGTACATGACCATGCACTTCCAACAGTCTGAAAGACCAGAGAGTTACTCACAAAAAAAAAAAAAAAAAAAAAATACAGGGAATAAACAGAAAGTTCTGTATGGACTGTTTCAAAGCCCTATCCCTGTACTCGGTCTGATGTCAGATGTGGAAATTATGCATAGCCTACAAGGTATCCTCTAAAGACATACTAATAGATTCCTTGCACAGTCACAAAATAAATAGCATCAGAAATACCCATTCTAAGGACCTAAACCTAATTTGCAACATAAACAAGACATGTTGGAGTGATAGGTATCTGTCTCAAAGATTAGCCCATCTCTGGAACAGGTTTTCCATCTATGTGAAGAAAAGTTCATACCTAACCCTATTCAAATATAAGTCATAGACCAATGAATGAAAATCCCAAATTTATCCCTGGTTTGACACCTATGTCCCTAATGGAGGGGGGGCAGCTTGTGAACATTTGTAACCATAAAATTCCTTGGGATGTTGACACATATCAGCAATATTTTGTTAAATTTGGGGTAAGCCTGGCAAGGCTTAAAAAGATTCTTGAGCTGATAGCCTAATAACCACTTATGAACCTATGAATGATCGAAGCAAAACACTAAAACATTGTTTTTGCAGTGGGTAAGCACCCCTACACCCTGGGGTGGACCAAACCAACTACAAGTGTTTTTGTCAGGGGATCAAGTCCCCCTGTGCCCCTAACACCCATGATAATTATATATACGAATAATCCCCAGGGATAGAGAAAATAACCTTGCCCAGGAATTGTCAATCTCGCACACCAGTTGACCATCTATGTGTGTCAGTCAATCCAGTGACATACACCAATATGTGTGTGTACACACTCTCACACACACACACACACACACACACACACACACACATACATATATATATATATATATATATATATATATACATATACATGTGTGTGGATGTGTGTGTGTGTGTGTATATATACATATATATATATATATATATATATATATATATATATATATATATATATATATATATATATATATATATAAATATATATATATATATATATATATATATATATATATATATATACATATATATATAAATATATGGGTCTACTTCATAGGAGCAAAAGCCCATATGAACGAATCCAAAATTACAAAGACAACTTTGCCAAACTTCATCAGATCAGAAATTTAAAGCAATGAGTCCTATATAAGCAAAAATAAGTTACTGACATGTAGTCAGTCACAGCACTATACAGTAGATTTTAAAATTCCCTTTCCCTCAAGGTAGTGCGATCTCGGAGTTAGTATATTTAATTTACGGGGGTGTGGGTGCATACCCCATCACTTGGGGAAGTGCAGGGGGGCTTGCCCCCCTGCAAAAATGAAAGCATAAAACTCTTCTTACCATGAGAAGATGTTTCTCTTGTGTTTGAATGAGGTTACGAGTACTTCAATATAGAGTGGTTTGCAATGTACATTTTTCTTAGAAATACGAAAAGGATGTGTACACCTCCAGACTGGTAGCCCAACATAATGCATCAGAGATACTTCAGGTGCAGCTAACATTGGGTAAGACAGTGATTCAGATCATTGCCTACTATAGGTCCCCAACCATGTCCCAAGAGTCACATTCCTAAGCATCCTGGAGAATATTAGGGTCCAACCTAACACTCTCATACTGGGCGACTTCAACTACCCTTCTATTAACTGGGAAAACTACTCATGTACCAATACACTTGCCCAACATTTCCTAAAATTCATCATTTCCAATGCCCTGGACCAGCACATTCTTATCGACACTAGAAGTAGCAACATCCTTGACCTGGTCATTACTAACATGGACGACCATTGCTCTACACCAATAGTCAACTTCTTCCTGGTTAGATCCAACCACAAACTAATCACCTTGGAAATACACATCCCTCCCACCACCCCCGCAAAGGTAACCACCATGACAAACTTCTCCAAAGCTAACTTTGGGCTCCTAAAGACAGAGATGGCTAACTTCACGACACCCATGCAAATGGAGAATAGTTGCATGACCGCCGAATCATACACCAATGCACTGTACGAACATATACACAGATGACTAGATCTCACCATACTCAATAGAACCAAGACACTTTCCTCCAGAAAAAGGAAGCCAATCTGGTAGTCCCCTGCCATAAACAAACTCTACAACAGAAGGAGGAAACTGATGCGGAATAAGGTGAAGTCCCAAGACTGGAAAAACTCCTTTATCAGCCTCAGCAAAAAGTTGCGATCCCTCATCAAATCCTCTAAAGCTAGCTATGAAAACAGGATTGCAGCAGATAGTAAAGACAACCACAAGGCCTTCTATAGTCATGTAAAGAATTTCCACGGCAATACCCAGATTTGCTCTGAGCTACTGCACAATGGTACCTCCTATACCGTGCCAGCAGATATTGCCAATGTACTGGCCGATAGATTCAGTGCCAACTTTACCCCCTCCCCCAAAGGACCAATCACAATACCAGTAGATTGCCAGGCGCCCAGTATTACTGCTGCACAGGTTAAAACAGCACTGTACAAGGCCAAGAATACAGCTTCTATGGGACCTGACAATATCCCTGGCTGTGTTCTACATGAACTACAGAGTGACCTGGCACCTCACCTGTGTGCTCTGTTAAACCAAAGCCTCACCTCAGCCTTTGTCCCTACTGAATGGCGCACTGCTACAGTCATCACTCTCCACAAAGGAGGAGCGATTACAGACCCTGTGAACTATCGCCCCATTAGCCTGATGAGTCTGATATGCAAAGCTATGGAACACATCATCATGGACCTAATAAACAAGGATATAGGGAATCTCCAAACACTGGATCCCGCACAGTTTGGTTTTGTGAAGGGAAGATCATGCCTGCTCAAACTGGTTGACTTCTTTGAGTCAGTCACCAGAGCTGTGGATGAAGGCAAGGTGGTTCATACACCCTACCTTGATTTGGTCAAGGCCTTTGATACCATTCCCCACTAAGGAATCACAGAAAAACTCACTAAGCTAGGCATCAACCCATATATCACTAGGTGGGTTGAAAACTGGCTCACAGATAGAACCTACAGTGTGAAAGTAGCTGACTCCAAGTCAGACTGATGACCAGCCACAAGTGGAGTCCCACAAGGTTCGATCCTGGGTCCTCTCCTGTTTGGTATCTACCTCTCTGAAGTCCAGACCAACACGAAAGGACACTGGCTGACAAAGTTCACAGACAATTGCAATTTGGGAGCTATTATTAACTCCCCAAGTGATGTTGACATCCTACAGTAAGGCCTCACTGAGACCAATGACTGGTGTCAGAACCATGGCCTTAAGCTCAATGCCAAAAAATATGTTGTCATCTCCTCTTTGAAAAACCTCAGTTCCCATGAATTACCACATTGATGGTAGTCCACTGAACACAGAAGGTGTTATAAGAGATCTGGGAACACAGGTTGACAGCATCCTCTCTTTTGACCACCACATTGCGACTGTGGTCAGAAAGTCCTTCTATGTCGCACATCTCATTACTAAGGGTTTTGCATCCAGGAAGAAAGAGGTCATTGTCTCCCTCTACTCTTCCCTCATTAGGCCAATCATCGAGTACAATGCCCCATTTGGTATGTACCTCACTAGACACCTGCAACAACTGGAGAGGCCGCAAAAGTACCTCACAAAGAGGATTCTAAGCCTTAAACACTTGTCCTATATGGACAGACACAAAAAACTCCAACTATTATCTGTCTCATATTGCCTACTTAGAGGCAATTTCTGCTTGACATACAAAGCCATGTCTGACCCAGCTCTGTTAGAAATGCTGCATCTAAAGAAATCCCAATCACTCCGCACCACATGGCCCAGAGACCTCTACCTCATTACCACAATTAGCAGAACATGCTGGAGGGACAGGTTCATAACCCAGAGACTGCACATGCTATGGAATAGACTTCCTATACATGTCAAACAGAGCACCTCACTGGCCCTCTTCAAGAGAAATCTTATAGGTTCATAGGTTGGTACTAGGCTATCAGCCCTAGGGCCTATACAAGCCTAGCCATAACAATTCCCTGGCTATTTCTTCCCATACTATTTACTTCCCTGGACCCCTGTCTAGCAGGGCAACTGACGTGATCCCTGGGGTGAATTTCCTTTCTTCCATCCAATCGTCAAAGTTCCTTTTGAAGAGGGCCAAAGAGGCACTCTGCTTGACATGTATGGGCAATCTATTCCAGAGTCTGGGGAGTCTCTGGGTCAGGAACCTATCCCTCCAGCATGTTTTGTTTTTTGTGATGACAAGGTTTAGATCCCTGGAGCGTGTGGCTCTGAGGGATTGGGATTTCTTTAAGTGTAGCATGTCCAACAGCTCTGTTTTTGACATGGCCTTGTATGTTAAGCAGAGATCGCCTCTGAGTAGACAATATGTGACAGAGTGTAGCTGGAGTTTTTTAAGGCGGTCAGCATAGAGCATCTGCTTTTGCCCTGTGATTCTTTTAGTGAGGTATTACTGTGGCCTTTCCAGTTGTTGCAGATGTCTTGAGAGGTACATACCAAATGAGGCGTTGTATTCTATAATGGGTCTAATGAGGGATGAGTACAGTGGGACAATGACCTCCATTTTTCTGGATGAAAAGCCCTTAGTGATGAGGTGTGCCACATAGAAGGATTTCCTGACTGTTGTGGCAATGTGGTTATCGAAGGTGAGACCACTGTCCACCTGTGTCCCTAAGTCTCTTATCACACTTTCAGTGTTTAGTGTACTGCCATCTATATGGTAATTCATGGATACATGTCTTTTTCCCAAAGGGGATAACTATACATTTCTTGGCATTGAGCTTGAGCCCATGGCTTTGGCACCAAGCATCTGTTTCTGTAAGGCTCTTTTGAAGAGTATCTACATCATTTGGGGATTCAATAATGGCTCCCAGTTTGCAGTCATCTGTGAACTTTGTTAGCCAGAGTCCCTTAGTGTTGGCCTGTACTTCAGAGAAGTAAATGCCAAACAAGAGCGGTCCCAGGACTGAACCCTGAGGTACTCCACTTGTCACTTGTCTGGAGCTGGATTTGGAGTCGGTTACTTTTATAGTGTGGGTTCTATCAGTAAGCCAGCTAGCAACCCATTGGGTGACGTAGGGATTAATGCCCAGCTTAGTAAGTTTATCTATGATTCCAGAGTGGGGGATGGTGTAAATGGCCTTGGCAAGGTCTAGATAGGCTGTGTGGCCCACCTTACCTTTGTCCATGGTTCTGGAGACTTATTCGAAGAAGTCAGTCAGGTTCAGGAGACAAGATCGGCCCTTCACGAATCCAAACTGGGTGGGGTCCAGTGTTTGAAGGTTGCCAATATCTTTGTTTATAAGTTCCATGATAATACGCTTCATGGCCTTGCAGATAAGGCTTGTCAGACTGATGGGGCGGTAGTTTCTGGGATCCAAGGTGGATCCCCCCTTGTGGAGTGGGATAACTGTAGCTCTGCGCCACTCAGTGGGCACAAAACCTGAGGTGAGGCTATGATTAAACATGACACTTAGGGGAGGTGCCAGTTCATATTGTAGTTCATGTAGTACACAGTCTGGGATGTCATCTGGCCCCATGGATGCGGTATTCTTAGCTTTGGAGAGTGTGTTTTTTACCTGTGTGGCCGTTATTACCAGAATTTGGCAATCGTCCGGTATTGAGATGGGCCATTTAGGGAGTGAGAGTGGGGTGAAGTTGGCACTGAATTGATCTACCAGGATATTGGCAATATCCTTGGGATCAGTATATTTAATGCCATTCCGTTTTAGCTCAGAGCAGATCTGAGCATTGCCATTTAGATTCTTGACATAATTATAAAATGCCTTGTGGTTGTCTTTGGAATCTTTGGCAATTTTATTTTCGTAACTAGCTTTTGAGGATTTTATGAGGGATCTCAGTTTCTTACTGAGGCTGGTAATGGAGTTTTTTGCATCCTGAGATTTTCCTCTTTTCTGCAACAGTTTCTTCCTTTTGTTGTAAAGTTTGATTATGGCAGGGGACCACCAGATTGGCTTCCTTTTTTTGGATGAGAGCATCTTGGTTCTATTTGGGATGGCACGATTCATGCATGAGTGGATGTGCTCGTACAGTGCCTTAGTGTAGGATTCAGCAGTTGAACTTTCAGTTCCCGTCTGCATGGGTGTCATGAAGTTTGTCACTACAGACTTGAGTAGCATGAAGTTGGCTTCGGAGAAGTTTGTTATGGAGGTTTCCTTACTGGGGGGGTGGGGTGGGATGTGGATGTTAAGGGTGATTAGCTTATGATCAGACCTGACTAACGAGGGTGTGACCATAGATGTGGAGCATCGATTTCTCATGTTGGTAATGACCAGGTCTAGGATATTGGAGCCCCTGGTGGGACTATGGATTAGTTGATCTAGGGCATTGGAATTTATGAATTCCAAGATCCATTGGGCAAAGGTGTTGGTACATGAGTAGTTTTCCCAGTTAATGGCAGGGTAGTTAAAATCACCCAGTATTAGGGTGTTTGGTTCTATCTTATTATTTTCCAGTATGTTTAGAAAGGTGTAGTGAGAATCTTGGGGTATGGTGGGGGATCTGTTGCAAGCTACAATTTGGATTGCAGTCTTACCTAGTGTTAAGTTGCACCTGGAGTATTTCAGATGCATTGTGTTGGGCAACTAGCCTGGTGGTGTGAATATCCTTGGTGAATATTGATACTCCTCCAGCTTTAGTGTTTCGGTCCTGGTTTGGTGGCTGATAAATGTGGTAAGAGTTGTAGCCTGGTATTTCACGGGTGCTCTCTGGAGCCTTGAACCAGGTCTCAGTTACTGCACAGATATCGATGTTCTCCATTTTTAGGAGTGCCTCGAGAGAGTGCATTTTTGAGGTTTAGACTTCTAGCATTGAGTACCATTACTTTCAAATGAACCGTGCTTGTACCTGTTATGGTGGTGGTTTTGTCCTTTGAACTTTGCCTAAAAAAGGCACTATAGGGGTGGCAAGAGCCTTTGCCAGTAACCTGAATCCCAGGAGCGACAGGTGCAGACCACCTCTGGCAAAGCATTGTGGTCTGTCAATCATGTCATCCCAGGCAGACAGATACTGGATCCCCTTTGAATGACATCAGAAGCTTAGCCAATTGTTGAAGTCAATCATTTTGTCCTTATATTTTGGTATCATTCTGGGTGAAGGCAGGATGCTACTCAGGGCTAGGGTCATACCTGCCTGGGCCACATGATCCGAGAGCTCTTCCATGTCTCTTTTCATGTAGTCCAGGGAGGTATGTCTCAAGTCATTCACTCCAACATGGACAATGACAAAGTCATATTTGTACTTGTTGTGGAATGACTTGAGTGCATGCGTTATATGGTGGATGCTGGCACCCGACAGGCAGCTGACTGTAATTTTCTCCTTGTTCAACCTGGTGAGTGGGACATTAGTGTGCCGGACTATAGAGTCATCTATGACTAAAATGTTAGGTACGTTGTCTTGCCTTAGGGGCTGTTGCTGGGTGGCACACTGGTGTTGTGAACTATACGACACTTTGGTTGTGATTGGTGTTTGTTTGCGTATTCAGCTTCAGAGATCCTTTTGCTTGGGCAGGTTACAGTTAAGGGCCTCTGCATATGTGGATTTAGTGTGGCTATATGTGGGTGTTGGTGGTGTGGGTTTAGAAGGGTTATGTGTTGCATGAGGTATAGTGGGGGGGGGTTAACATTCTCCTCTTGACTGTCTAGCACAATCTTGGGTGGAGAGAGCTTTGCTTCCATTTTAGCTATGTAAGTGCATCTCTCACAGGTTGTAGTGTTGGGTGATAGGAGGAGAGGGTTGTCTGTGTACATGAGGCAATTTCTATCTTGGTGAGTGGATGGGAAATAGAAAATTCACCCTGAGGATCACTCCAGTGGCTCTACTTGACAGGCACTGGGAACTAAGGTAGGGTGCCATGACGCCAAGGTAATCCTATGGGCTAGGCTTGTAAAGACTCCAGGACCTTTAGCCTAGTACACACCTATAAACCTATGGAAATAAAGTAGAGTGGGTGTTATTTTCATTTAAATGGGACTGGCATTTTAAAATTTCAGATCTTATGAAGTTTCAGCAAAGTTGTCTTGGCAATTTAGGATTCATCATATGTGCTTTCTTTCATATGAAGTAGACCCATATATATGTATGTATATATATATATATATATATATATATATATATATATATATATATATATATATATATATATATATATATATATATATATATATATATATATATGTATATATATATATATATATAAATATATATATATATATATAATATATATATATATATATATATATATATATATATATATATATATATATATATATATATATTATATACAAAGTTAATATACAAAGTTTAAAACACCCCGTTAAATTGCAATGGTTTTTTCAAAACAACAAAAAATAAAACAAAATCATCTCAAAAAAAAAAAATAAAATATAAAACAACACAATTAAATCAAAAATAAATGTAAAAAACAAAAAATAAAAAGAATAAAATGTGCTAAACACACAATATGTTGTTTAATAAAAAAACCTTAAAATAAAATTTTGTTTGCAGTGTACTTTTATACTTTGTTGAACTTGACTTTGCTTTTGATTTCTAATACAGCTGTCTAGTTCTTGGGGGTATCAGCATATCACTATGGCATATCATTAACCATTTCTTCAGCACTCATGCACTCAGTCCCAACCAGAGATTTTCCAGGATGCACAGTTTGCATCTCTTGCCATCATCATTTTCATATTTTCTCCCTTCTATTCTGGCTTGGCCAGGTCTCAAAATTTTAATCATTCAATGTGAAGCTTATCTGGTTGATGATTTCAATGGATTTCATCACTGGTTGGACGTGCTGGCATGCTGAAAGGTGAAATTCTGCTTCTGTTCAGCTTCAAGCTGTTTTAAAAAAAACTTGGTACTGGAACTGTTCATAATTCCCTCCACCTTGACTGAAGCCCCAGTTGACTAAAGCCCCAATTAAACCCCAAAGACAATGTGCCCCAAAGCATGATACCACCCCCCATTGTCACCATGGGGACAAAGTTCGTTTGGTTATTGTGCCCAAACGTATTCTTTGGAATTTCCCGTTGAATTTGTTCTTTCTATCTGTTTTGTCAAGATCAATTCCCACATGCTTTATTGAGACTTCATTAATGAATTAAAAAATTTTAGCCTGGATTCTGTCTTGCAACCCTACCCCATAGTCAAGCATTCTCCTTATGTACCCACGCCATAAATATGTAGAAACATAAGAGATTGTTGTCAAATGTACAGCGTAACCAGAAACCATAGAAATTCCAGCATTCCTTTCATCCTTTGACCAGTCCCTTTTCCCCTTCCCTTGACCTTGGTTTGTCAGTTCTTTTCAATGTCACTGTTGTGTGTCCAGTTCTCTACTTTTTCTGACTGTCATCATATTCATTGTTTTTTATGTTTAGGTCTACGCTGTTCTTTTCTGACACAGTCGTTCTCCTGATGGATACCTACTTTCATTCCTTTTGATTTTTTTTCAACAAAGAGATTGTTTTTGATGCATGAACCATGTTGAGTAAAACTGATCAAAAAACTCCTACTAGTAAAGCTTGTGGAAAAATATTTAAACAGAGTCTCTTTAATTTAATTGATGGCAGTGTTGTACCTAAGAAGACTAGAATGCTGTAATTAAACTGTGGTGCACAAAAGTATTATTTTTAATTAGGTGCACACACACACAAAGTATTTTAAGTTTAAGCATGCACACAACCATGCATACAGAGTATTTTTTTTTTTTTTTTTATTTTATTCAACAGATTTTTTTTTTTTTTTTTTTTTTTAATAAGGTTATTTTGGCATTTAAAGCAAAAGTATTGAAAAGAAAATTATTATATATTATTTTTTTTTTTATTTCAAAAACTGGAATTTTAAATTTTAACAGGGATGTATAAACTTTTTATATCCACTGTACATATATATATATATATATATATATATATACATACATATATATATATATATATATATATATATATATATATATATATATATATATTTGTGTGTGTGTGTGTATTTTATATATATATATATATATATATATATATATATATATATATATATATAGAGAGAGAGAGAGAGAGAAAGAGATTAGATATAGATATGCATATATATTTAAACAGTTACAAACCTCCTTTGAGGAAGGCATGGGAGGGAGATCAATAAATTTGATTATTCATGAATGATAAGTATTTATTAAAGCAGTCAGTCAAATGAACCAGATGCAGTTAGCTGTGGACATGTTTCACCATCATTTTCTCATAAAATAAAAAATACAGAGCATAGCATAGCTAGACTAGTAAGTATATCTACTGATGAAAACCAAAATGTCCAGAACATCTACAAGCTAGCACAGTCTGGATTACTGTCATGAATGTTTTAATAAATGCTAGTTCCTCACTGTACATTCCAAAGTCAATGTGCTGAAGCACTCATATTTCCTAAAGGGGTAATCTGCATGCTCCCACGATGTCTTCATCAATGGAAGTTTTGCAATTGTATTTTTTTTCACTAACGGTACTCACTTTTACCAGGTCCTTCTGCTTTGGTCCTATATGCATTTGCTGTGGGATGTTTTTGTTTTTGATATCTGTCTCTCTATCCATCTATTTGTCTACTTATTGCTGTTTGAAGACTGGGTAATTGAACTGGTAAGTGGCCCTTTTTTATAAACAGACAAAAGTATTAGCTAATAATCAGTGGTGGGCAAGCTAGAGCACAAGCTCATCTCAACCTTGTGTCCTGCCAAATTAACAAGCTGAACTGTATTTCTAAACTATCCATTTCAGATTGGAGCTGCAGGCTGTGAGCTCTCTCTTAGTTCCAGTCACATCATATACTAACTGTTGTTAGTTTACAATGCAGTATTGACAGAAGCAGTTGCTTGGAGAGAAAATCGTTCATGCCTTCATTCTTCAGTTATATATTCTATTCATAATATGGTTGGGGTATGATCTTAGGATAAAGTGGGTAATCAGTGAATGAATGAAGGAATGTGAGATCAGTTGCCCAGAACAATAAATCTTTGTTCTTATTATGGATAGTAACAGGAGCAGATGCTCCTGCTCTTTAGTGAGGAATATTTTGTAATTGGTCATATTATAAGAATTATAGGATACCAGTTATATTGTTTGGCAGTACCAATACACATAGAAGCAGTACATTCATTTTTAACTATTTATTACAGTAATCAAGGCTGGAGTAGGAGGTAGATGTGAATGGCAGCAGCAAGTGAAAACATATTACTTTGGTCATTTTCTCCACAATCTTGACATGTGAGGAATCTGAGTTCAAAAGACAGCAAAATGATCACTGATATGATTTGCTGTGTGTGGGAGTTCCATATGTCTATAAAAACATTAAGCTGAAATACACCACTGTGGCTACTCTTTCCCATCCGTCATAAGCTGACATCAGTGATACAGAGAATGTGGCAGTCTTTTGGGTGGAGGCAAGCTGTGTTTGAAGCTACAGGGCATTGATACTAAAAATGTTGAAAGATCACTGATATGTCAAAGCAATAACTATTAATTTTATTCACAATCAGATAAGAAAAAGGTATGTATAAACTGGATACCTTTTTTGGGTAGATGAAAGTGGGTATTGCATAGAAACAATGGACCATCAGGCTGATTTCTATGAGGCAAAGACAGAGTGAGTGTGTCTGTATATGTGTCTGTGTATTTGTGTGTGCATGTATATATATATATATATATATATATATATATATATATATATATATATCTGGGTCTACTTCAAAACATCTAAAACCCATAGCATCTAATTTCATAACATCGAGACCAGAACATCTAAAACCCAAAACATCTAAAACCCATAACATTGAATTTCATAACATCGAAAATGTGCAGCAGAATATAAAACACTACGACTCATATAAAAATAACACCCCCTCCACATATAACAACACCAAACTATCAAACACACTTTTTACTGTTTCTGCAGGGGCCTGCACCCCCCCATGTGGGAGGCTTCACCCCCCCGTAAATTAAATATATCAACTCTGAGATTGCACTACAGTGGGAAAAAGTTAATTTCCTAATCCCACTGTATCACGATCACCATAAACAATGTACACATAATGTCTATATCACTTACATGTATGGCCTAAAAAACACATACACAATGGCAAAATAAAGACTATATAAAGAGCATTAATTCTTACACTATATAAATAATAACTGTAGAAAAGAAAAATACAACATCTCATAGTGATACCACAAGATTAACAGATTAAACTATAACATTTACATATCTGCTGATACACTATTACATATTATACATTTTAGATGTTATGAAATTCGATGTTATGAGTTTTAGATGTTATGGGTTTTAGATGTTTTGAAGGAGACCCGTAGAGATACAGTTATCCTGAGAATGTGTTGTGGAAAGTACAGTATTACAGGGTCCCATTTCAAAAACACTGCTGCATGCATTTTTTGTTATTAATTCATATATGTTAAAGGTGAGGCTAGGACTTTGCCAAGGTTATTTCTTCATTTCTCTCCTGTATGTGCTTGCCATTTCTCAGAATACTCCCTTTTCTACAAGGTATGGTGATCTCAGAGTAGGTCCATATAAATTAAAGAGTGGTGTCTTGTCTTTCACATCAGGGGGTACAGGGTTGTTCACAGGTTCATAGGGTTGCCCCCTTGCAAAAAGGAGTCTAAACGAAAAGAGTGATATTCAATACTGACTCTCCTATATTTTCAACCTTTGTTTTTTTTCCAGCATGTTAGGACTTGGCATTTCAATAGGGAGCTGATTTTCATGGTCAGGATATTATGGTATAGCCAATGTCTGGGAAGTACCCAGTCTGAGGACTTGAGATCTGCATATCTGTTGTTTGCAGATGACATTCCCCTGTTAGCATGAAGTAATGAAGATCTCTAACATGCAGTGGAGTAGATAGTTACTGAATGTGAAGGAAAAATTGTTGAAAATCAGTATGTCCAAATCAGAGGTCCTATTTTTTTTTCTTGAAAAGAGTGGATTGCTCATATCCTGAGGAAGCTACAACCTGAGGATGAGGAAATTGATTATCTTGATGTCTTGATCATGAGTGATGCTAGGCAGTAGGGAAGACAGTCCAGCACATGAGTGCACCAGTGAAAGTACTAGTGATAAAAGAACTGAATCAAAGGATGAATTTAAATTTCACTATTCCACCACAAGTTGCCAAATAAATTATAAACTGAAAAAAATATATAACTTAGTAGGTACAAAACTTTTATTAAATCATTGTTAAACTACACATAACTTAATGCTTCAGCAATCCACCTCTTGTTTCAGTGGTTTGCTGAAGTGTTAAGTTCTGTGTAGTTTAGTACAAGTTTTGTAGTTGCCAAGCTGTATGTTTTTTTCATATAATGAATCTTCAAATGTACCAGTCAGTCTTCATTTCTGTCTTCAGTTACATTCATGAGCTTTATACAGTGACCTAGTTCCTAGGATGAGATCATGGCTACAAGCTGAAGAAATGATGTTCCTACTTAGAGTACCTGGTTCTGTGATACAGCATGGAGCTTGGCAAGCTTAGAAAACATCAGGCAGCAGTTCCCTATGGTCAAATGGAGTCAGTTTAGATGGTTTTGGTATCTTGTAAGCATGACTGTCTGAATATCTCCCATGGTAGGTATCTCAGGATATGCTCCACTGAAAGGAGGCCTCAAGACAGTCCCTAGATTTGTTGGAGAAAGTATATCTTTTGGCTTGTTAGAAAACACCTGATCTCATAAGATGCAACTTTTTGAGTTTGTGGATATCTAGTCTACCTTGTCATCCTGCAGACAATGGGAATCTCAGCATTACATGTGCCTTTATGAAGGCAGAGCTCAAAAAGGCAAATATTACAAGGCAAAAATAAACACTGGTTTTGACAACATAAACTCAGAATACAGACTGTACTGTCTTTCTTTCATTCTTTCTTTCTTTCTTTCTTTCTTTCTTTCTTTCTTTCTTTTTTTTTGGGGGTAGGGGGTCCTGGAATGAATTTTGAATAAAGGATGTGGCATATCGATCTGCAGATAGGCTTAAAGGTACATGGGAGAGCTGAAAATGTGTGGAAAAGCAGATGAATGGCCAAAATGTGGAACACTTGGATGGAAATGATAGATCAAAGATCATGATCATTTGGCAGTTACATATATCTGTATGTACATAGGAAGATGTAAGACTGAAATATTATCCTTTGCTATTATTTAGTTCAAATTACTTAACATATGCCGCTTTCAGTTTGTAACCAGCATTTGAACATGAGCCTAGAGAACTAGAGTCAGTCAGCCTGAGGAGGTTTATGAAACTGACAGACTTTTCTCCTCGGTTAGCAGAGCTTGGATTTTACAGTTATTTTAGTGAGGCCTGGTGGAGATTTGGGCATGTCATGCCTATCAAGTACTTATGGCATACCTTCATATTCTTTTTATTGATCATATCAAAATACGCAATATCATTATTACCACTTAGAAACATGAAAACATTATTTTTATGTTGGCAACCTTTGTTGTACAATGATGCATACGGAAGTAAACATACATCTTATGTAAACATATGGCATGGTTGCAGAATATCTAGGGTGAATTTGGATGGAAGAACATGCATTTCTCTGCTGAGACTGCTGCAAGATGTATACATAGGTAACATGGAGAAAAAGGAAGTGCTCCTGATCCAAAGGGTCAGAATGGAACACAGACATCTGCATACCTCACAACTGTCCAAATTTCTATGAAAAATGTCTAGATTTTTGCCTCATATTTTTGGTCAATTCCTCATAACATTTGTGGATTTCTGGCAAATCACTGATAATTAAGTCATTAAATAATGACAAACATTTGAGATTCAGTCTTCATATCCTTCAGAAAATGTATGCTAACACAAAACCTGTTATTTTAGTAGCTTTCTAAGTTTATAAGAACAACATTTAAAATATGTCCCTATGTTTGGACTTTTGACCCACATTATTTTTGGCTTTGTCCAAATTTCTTGTATTAATAGGTTGAGAGGTATGGACTCCTATCTCCTCTTCCTTTTCTGGCCTGCCCATGATGTGTTGATACAGATGGAAAGGAAATTCCACTTCTCAGATCTGAAAGGTTGATCTGTTACTTAATGAGGGGGTCTGGGTGTGCTGGTTCTAGTAAATAGCAAGTATGGGCAATTTTCTTGTAGCCCCCAGCTATATGAAGGGGCTTATTTAATAAAGTTGTGATTTACTAATGTCTCCAGTGTAGGGTAGCAGATTTTTAAAACAGCTAGAGCTCTATATCTATGTGTTGCTATGTTTCCCACATTTCTCTCTCTCTCTATCTTTTTTCTCCTCCCCCTCTTTTTCTAGAGCCATTCAATTTGTCTGTTATTTTGGGTCCTTCTTGAAGATTGAGTTTTGTACATTCTACTCTATTATCTGTCCAGTATGTCATATGTATGAGCCTGTCTATTGACATGTTCTATATGTCAAGATATTGTGGTATAAAAATGTTTGCCCAGAAGAGCATGATTTACTTTCCAAAATGCTTCACTTATATAAGACATATGTGCTCAGTATAATTCTCATGCTGAAATGTAGTTTCCTTTCTAAAAAATGATCACTATGCTGCCATGTAAAATATTGTCCAAAGATGCTGCTTTCCTCTCTCCCAGCACTGACCTTCAATTGCCTGCATTCCCAGTTGAATTAAAGTCTTCAGTACTGCAGGTAAAGCATCTAGACCTTCTAAGGGAGCCTTAACATCAGAATGATTGTCTTTGCAATAAAAACAAAGGATTTACTACCTATGGTTAAGTTACTGTGTAAGAGCTAATCTTTTGCATTGTATAGGTCCTATTTGGTATTATCCACATTAAGCAAACTATTTCCACAGTGCTTTCTTTACAGACTTTTGGCAGAAATTTAAAATCAATAAACTTTATCAATAAATTCTATTAACCTGGGGAAAAGTTGATGTAGGGATGTAAAAGAAATATCACCAAAGTTTCAAGACATCTGCAAAGAAAGTATATGATAAATTGTTGAAGAGTTGCTGTTTGAGGCATGTAATGAAAATACTGGGTTTATTTTATCCTCTAAATCCAAGAAGGCTTTTGCTGCCAGCCTGTCAAGATCCAATAGTCTAGAAATTTCAGCAATCTAAACCTCTTTTGAAAAGATTTAAATGATTACAGTGGGAGAACTAAAACATATATAAATGTGATATTTAGGACTGACAAAGCCATAATATCATTCATTCTCAGCTGTAATTGTAATTGGACAGATCCATTTTACAACACCACCTTCCTCATAAGAAATGCTTCACTGGAATAAGTATTTTTTCACATTTAAAGTACACTGAGTATTCCCCTCCATTATAAATGGGTGTAGACTCAAAAGGAAAGGAACTCTTCCTCCATCTACCAATCAGATGTAAGTGGCATTCCCCATTGATTCTTTAAAGCTGGTCCTGAGCTCACTGGCTGACACTTACTACATATCTTCACTCACTCACTCACTCACTTGCTCCCGCACTTACTCACTCATTCACTCACTCACTCGCTGACTCAGTCACTCACTGTTGTTCTCTGTGTACCTGAAATGTTTAAGAGCTGGAAATGTGCAATTGCAGCTTCACTTCCTCTGGTGTGTGTGTGTGTGTGTGTGTGTGTGTGTGTGTGTGTGTGTGTGTGTATGTTTTCTTTACCACTCTTCAAAGATTCACAGTCTAGTATCTCTCCTTCTTATCCCAAGGTAGTGAAATAGTTTATGGTACAGTATGGATATTTCTCGTGACACCAATATGACGCCTCTATTGATAGAGCTTATTTGTTTATTTATTGAGATTATTTTGGAAAATAATGTATTTATTTTTATTAAGCAATATTATCAACAGAAAATTGGTGGAGCGATGGGTACCCTCTGTGCGAACAGCTACACAAATATGGTGTTAGCACAATGGGAGAGACAGTATGTTTTTTCTCACAAGAATATTTTTATTTCTAATGTTATATTCTATCAAATATTTGTGGATGACGTATTTATTCTTTGGAAGGGGAATGAAGATGAACTTCAGCAGTTTAATCAAGTACTTACATAATACTACATATTTTTTAAAATTCACTAGTTGCTCTTCTCGAACAAGTATCGATTATTTAGATATAAAGTTAGAAAAAATGACTTGAATGACATTGTCACTGCACAATATAGGAAAAATTTGTTATAGAAACCATATTTTACATAGGAATAGTCTTCATCCACCACATATATATAGAAATATTATTAAGGGACAAGTGATGAGTATCTCCCACCTGAACAATCAAGATGGAAAGTTGTTAGATGAAATTAATGTTACAAAGAGTGAGTTATCGAAGAGGGGGTAGATTAATAAAGGCATAGAACATGGGATATGAAAAGTGATGCCTTTACATGCTAGCAGAGCTGCTTCCTATTTTTCTAATATACAGCAACATGTTTATAGGAAAGAAGACAGCTTTTGTATAAGAGCACCTACAATAAATATGTATTATTCTAGTAATATTAAATAAATATGTAAGGTTATTTGAAAAAACTGACACATTTTGAAATCTGATAAACAGATTAACAGTGTGATAGGGCCAGCTCCTAAATTTATTTTTACAAATAAAAAATCATTGAAGAGGTCACTGTGTTATAATAACCACATAAAAGATAACTGCAGTTCCCCAGTTTTTGGTACATATCCATGTAACAAATGTGATTTTTGCTATTTGATAGATTATAATAGTGAGTTTATACATCCGCTTACTCAAAAAATATACAAGTTTAATGTTTCTGCTACATGTAAAACAATGAACTTAGTTTATTTTGCATAATGTGTAGTATGTCAATATTTTATATCTGTAAAAATAATTGGAGTTTAATGGAGAGAATGAAAGAGAGCATGTGAGAGATTCGAGACAAAGGAATATTAATAATTCATTCGCTAAGCATATTGTAGACAGTAATCAGAAACATACTTTTAAGCTTATGGTTATAAAGGTTATGAAAGATACTGGTATGATGGGTGATGTGTGTAATGATACTGAGAATAGGGAACTCTTTTGGATCCCACATTTACAAGCTGACAAGGAAGGGGGACTGAATGATAATGTCTCTTTAAAACATAAATTAAAGAAAAGGAGACCTTTTCTTTTGTATTCCTAATGAATGTCTTGTGAATTTGTGTCTGAATCTCATTGGCTTATAATTTAATCAATATGTATATTTAAGCAAGCTTTTATCCTTGTTTTATATGGTCTGAAGAAGTAGAGTTTCTAAGAAAGCGCTTGCAGTTTTATTTATTTTTGTTGTTTATGAAGGTTTCTGTTGACTACTTTTGGTTTTGCACATTTTTTATTTTATTATATAATAGTTTAGTATTGTTATTTTCACTTAACATTAAAATTACAGCTGTATAGTTCAGGCATTTGTTCTTAAATTTAAAAACAATACAATGACAGTATGAACCTTACTGAATATGCTGTTGTTATGAGAGAAACATTTATGAGGTTGTACAGTGTCAGAAATTTTAATAGAGTGTACTATTCAACCAAGTATGTAAATAAGAGAAGGAGACAAGAAAAAAAGGTTAAAATGTATATATATATATATATATATATATATATATATATATATATATATATATATATATATATATATATATATATATATATGTATATATATCTGTATGCATGTTTAAATAAAAGACATTAAATATGTACATATCTACAGGGTGAGTTTCATGCTACTTTTGTGACCTTTCTGATAAAACTATGGATATTTGCTCTGAGTGCTTGCCAAGAATGGATTTTGTTTACATAGGGTTAGCCATTGTCTTTGAAACACAAAAATGTGTATGACTTTCATGTGCTTAAGTACCTGCTTTCAGAATTTCTTGTATTGAGAAATTTCTCCACTTTCTGCTGTTGGTTATATTTTAGAGAAGCTTTTCCATGGTTTATTAGTTTAAATCTTGGACACTGCAATGTCAGGGTGTTTTTATCCTGAGTGTGTATTACAAAGGGATAGGTTTTGATTATTGGGGGGATTCAATAAAGCTTGCACAATCATTTGCACAATGTGCACATCACAGAATGATACACACATGGCTGCAAAAAGTTTTAGATTTCAGTAAACTCCGCTTAGTAGTGCACACTCACATGCAAACACAAAAACTTTCATGACATGCAAATTACAGCATACATACTGGAATTTTATTCTAACAAAGCAAACAACATGGGGGTGTGATTCAACAACTTTTAAAGCAACCATGTAGAGTCCATGTTCATATTGGCAGTGTATTCTAAAATTTTCCGAATACAGCCACGGAAAGGAGTCCACATGGAAACAAGTGCAAATAAAAGCTCTTACATTTGTACAGAACTGATCTTAACATGTAACACCACATATATTATTACCTAATTAGACACACTGGATGCTAGAAAATCACTGTGACAAATATAAAAATACCTTTTTAAGTGCCACAACATAAATGCAGTTTTGCTTCCTCACCCCCAAATGAAGAATATACTCGTAAGTCATGTAGGCTGCTAAAATAAGGTTCATAAGTTAGTACTAAGCTAACTGCCCTTGCAAGCCATTGTAAGCCTAGCCAATTATCCCTTGTGAGACTCAAACCCTGCACCTTGTGTTTGTAAGGCAAACACCTTAACCATTAGGCCACCCTCCCATCCTCAGGTGATTTAGTCATGAACCTAGATAACCAGCTGAGATTTAATGACCAGATGTGAAAAAAGAAGTTATGTCTTACCATAATGTTCCATCTGTGTTGTAGATCTTCATTCATTCCTTATTATTAGGACTCTGGTTCTATCCTCAGAACCAACACGGCCCATTCAGAAGCCCGCGCCAGCCAAAAAGCTTTTGAGCTAAATCCTACCCATAGTGCCCCTCTTCCAGTCTCTTCAGATCAAGTTTGCCCGCCCTGCACAAAGGTGTTAAAAAGAAGAAAGGACAGGTAGACAAAATGGAGGCCCTGTCTGATGAGATACCCTAACATATAACGGGACCCCACAGTCCACCACATGAAACAGAGTATTATGCTGTAATGAAGCATATGCATTATGTAGCTGATGGATTACAGTCCCATTTTATTAAAACATGTAGTACTCTGCTCAGATATATAGGCAAAGTAATACCCTCCTTTGTGTTACAACATTAGGCTGCTGTGCAGTTTCCTTGCCTACATGGTTACTAACCATGTAAATTCCAGGATGTCAGGACAGTTAAGATGCAAATGAAGTCAAAACTCATTAGAATTGCTAAATCTCAAAACAGAGTAACTGTGTAGAGATGTTCACGTCATGTAGGCACTTCCACAGTGTTCGTGTTGAATCCATGGCAACAGTGAATGCTGACATCAGAGGAGTATGTCAGGTTACACTTTCAGAAGTGAACATGTAGAGCTGTGAAGGGTGAAAGAGCATGTAAGTAGTGCACAATTCCCAAGTTCTGTGTCATCCTCATTATTTGGCTTTTAAAATCTGGTCTCTGTCCAGTTTAATTATTTTTTTCTTTGCAATTGTTTGTGTGATATAGCACTTAGCACAACCACATGAAACGGAGGAATGAATAGCAGGTTTCTCTGGGTTGTTATGTGGCTATTCCTGTGGCAGCACAGGGGCTGGAATATAGATGGTCGTGGGTTTAACTACAAGGTGTGCAACCTTTCCTTCACGTTTTATGGTCCGTGTTTGCACGATCTCACAAGAAAAGAGGAAACAAATGTCAATTTTGCTTATGCTTACCTTATTTATGTGAAGGTAAGCAGAGGTTCACGGAGGTGAACATAGCACACTAATGAGCAAGCAGCAGGTGTGATTAATATATGTTAATTACAGCATAATTAGGTGAATTGCATGTTAATTAACCAATCCAACATGGCAGAGCTATTTAATAAATGTATGAAGCATCCATGTAGCCTCCATTCTGTTTTCTCCTCAGTCTTTCAATACCATTGGAATAGAGACAAGTAAATTTTAGCTAAGATAATTCTAGGGGCTGCTGCAGCTATTCTACATCTGTATGTGCTACAGGTTGAAGTCAATGCTGCTGGTGCTGCTGACAACAGGTCTAGGTTGAGAAGGAGAAGAGTATTCAACCCTAGGATAACTTTCCATGTGCTACATGAGCTGAAAATTGTAGAATGTTACAGGGTGGACAGGGACACATTACAAGAACTCTGTGAGCTTTGCTGCCCTCAACTCAGAGACAGAGCTAACCAAGTGGAGCCCATCCTAGTGGAAACTGATGTGTTTTTATCCCTTTGAATATTAACTACTAGTACTTTTCAAAGACCAACTGGGGACATGATGGGTGTGTACAGACATCAGCATAAATAAAAGGATAAAAAGTCACTGGAACCATTAACCACTCTCAAACCTCTAATTTGTCCAGAATAAAATATCACAAATTAAAATCCACATGCCAAAGTAAAATCCATAGGTTTTAACAAACTAATCCACATGCAAATTAAAAAAAACTTTCACCTAGTAAGGTTTCATCAGGTGTAGCAATTGGATAAGTAACTATGCAGCTATTTAAGCATTTTGTAAGTCGCATGAAAGTATAATCAATTAAACTTTCTTTTGAAGTTCCACTAACAAAGATTTTAAAAAAACATTTCCAATTAAGCTTGGTGATAAATGTGCTCCTAGGCGAAGTATCCAGTCACCATCACTGTGTCTTGTCTTGTATGTCCTGTCTGTCAGTAATTGCTTCCTCACCTTGCCAACTTACCTGTCCCATTCATACTTACATCCCTTTCCCAGCATTCCTCTCTCTCTAAACAAAAAAAAGGGGGGGCACCTGTCCCAACAAAAAATTTGCCCATACATAGCTCTCCAGCTGCCCATGTCGCAAATGTATCTACTTGACACACTTCATTCAGTCCAATTGGCTATACAACATGATTACTTTATTGTCACCACTATCTCTGGAGATGACAGTCCAAATTCAGCTAACCTTCTGTCCATATGATCAGTTTTTTAGGGCACATTCTCACATGTGATATACTTCATATATTCACAATACATACATGTGTTGTCCACCTTCCCAAGCAATGCAACCCTGGGGGCTCAGTATTTTTTAAACACGTGCATCAACTACACTACAAAGTATAATATATTATGTGGTGTGCTCCCTCATGTACAGGACCAGTTGGTGGTGCTAACAATCTTCCTCTGCTAAGCTCAAACATCCAACTATGCTCAATAAGGGTACTTGTCTTTTTACACAGCTAGGCTTCTTCACACCTAGGACACACTCTACAGTTAGGCTACTGACCTAATATGGATTTATGACTCTATGTGCTTATGCAGGCCTCACAACCTGTTGTCCCCCATATGGCCTGCTGATGTCATCTACCATATGTTCACCCATGTAAAAGTCAGACTTGTGCCATGGTGCTGCATAAAGTATTGAGGTCTATACTCCTGTAAATTTAGATAGGTAGTGGTTCTGTTCTCACTCCAATCAACTTGGTGTGTGGGTGTGTCTCTACTCAGCAAAGTAGATGTGCAATGCTACAGTTACTTCTCCAATTGCATGGCTTGTTAGTCTTTTCATACTTACAGAAGCCTAAACATCTATTTAATATATCCCTCTCAATATCTTGCCTCCCACAGACTTGTGCCCTGGTGTTGCGTATAGTACTGTGTTCTGTAGTCTGTGTATTTAGATAAGTAAGGGTTCTGTTCTCACTGCAGTTGAGTGTGTGTTTGTGTGTGTGTGTGTGTGTGTGTGTGTGTGTGTGTGTGTGTGTGTGTGTGTGTGTGTGTGTGTGTGTGTGTGTGTGTGTGTGTGTGTGTGGGCATGTGTGCGACAGATGTTATTTGAAATTACAGAGATCCTTTACACCAGTATGCGGAACACTGTTATCACCGTATGCTCTACAGACAATGCTGATGTACCACTACATGCTCAGCAGACAATGCTGATGTAATCAGCTATATCATATTATTGTATAAACATCTATTCCACCAGGGCAGGATCAGACACAGGCCTGGAGTTCAGGCAGACGTCACCTTAGGTTCACAGGAGGGTAGTAGGTAAAGGACTGGTGCATGCGTTGGGTGTGTTTTGTGAGAATGGGGGGTGAAGTTTGCCTCAAACTGTCTGGTAGTAGATTGGAAATGTCCTCAGGGTCAGTATGAGTGGTACTGCCCACTACTAGTTTGGCAAAAAAGCTGGCCCTTCACTTTTAGATTTCTGACATAGCTAAAGAATACCTCCTGATTATCTTTAGCTAGAGATGCTACTTTAGGTTTGCACATGGCTTTAGAGGACTTTTCAAGATAGCTAAATTCCTTGTTCAAGCTATGAAGGGCATCCTTCCTCTAGTGAGTCAGTTCCCTCTTGTTGTTAGACATTATTTTCTTCCACTTGTATAACCTATGTATGCTTGATTCCTACCAGGGTAGCTTGTTTTCTGTCAGGTATGACTGTAATGCGAACAAGACTGAATTGTGATCTGACCTGACCAGGGGTGCCACCACACATGGGTTAGTGCAGAGAACCACTATGTTGGTCAGTACTGAGTCTAGGACATTCAAGCCCTTTGTTGGGGATGCAGACTATATGTTACACAGCATGAATATTAACAAAGTCCAGAAACCTTAGGGTGAGTGTGTTTGTGCACATATGACTACAAATCAATGGAAGGATAATTGAAATCACACATGACCAAGGTGTTTGGCTGTATAGTGAGTGAATCAAGTAGGTCCAAGTAGGCAGAGTGGTACCCATGGTTCATGGTGAGGGGCCTGTAGCTGACAATGATATGGAAAGGGGTTTTACATACAGTTACTTGGACTTGGAGAAGCACTATGGAGTCATACTCTTTGACCACTCTTGCGGTGTATTTGTCATTAATTAAGATGTATACACCTTGGCCTTTGATTCTTTCATGCTCATTTTGATTTGTGAATGTGTGGAAGGCATTGTACCCTTGCAGGGCCAGGGTGCTCTCTGCAGCCATGAACCATGACTGTGTGACTGCACAGACATGGGCATCCTCCAAGGTAAGGAGTTCTTCCAGTGAGTTCAGTTTCTGATTTACACTCCTTGAATTAAGCAGCATAACCTTCAGTTTGTCTGTTGTGGATTCTTTTACACTGGGAATTTAGTTGTTCTGAAATTGCCTAAAAAGACCTCTATGGGGAAGGAAGCACCTTCATATAGTACCGAGAGGTATGTCTCCAGTCATTCACTGTAACATGGACTCTAACATAGTTATAATGGTACTTGTTGAGAGACTTGAGTCCATGCGTGATTTGACAGACCCTGGCACCTGACAGGCAGCTGACTGTGACCTTCTCTTTGTCAAACCTGGCAAGAGGGACATCTGTGTGTCTCACTATGGAGTTGCTTATGGTTTGTTATGTGAGAGAATTTATTCCAAATTCATAGTATAGATGAAGCTCTCACATGTTGTATTAGTTTGTTTTAGCAGTAATTGGTTGTCAGTTTACATGAAGCAATTGCTCTGTTGTCTCAGGATGACCAGGTAAATCAGGCTGCCTAGAGAAATGGTGGGAAACTGTCCATCCATTAAGGAAGGTATATACTGTACTAACCAGTGGGGAGTGGGCTAGATGAACAAGGTTTTGGTGTAAGACTAACAAAACGTCAAATGGCACCTATGTCTCTGATGCAAACAGGTAACCTGTAAATGGTTCATCTCCCAGGCCCATGCTTACATTTATTAAGGGTATCAGAACTCATCAGAGATTTGGGATGCATGGCTAGGCTTAAAAAGGCCCTTGTGGTCATTAGCCTAGTAAACACCTATGAACCTATGAACCTATGTGTCTATTCTATGGAGGGTTAGGTTTCAAAAATGTGTCAATGTTTCACAATGCACAACTAAGTTGCTCGCAGGGCAGTAGTGCAAGCTCTGAGAAGCTATGGTAAACTGGGTGCAAACCCCCAAAAACACAATGCTGGAATACACGCAAAGTTAACCTATTTTTAAAAAGTAAACAAAGGGAAAGGCCAACAGCAAGCCTTATTCCCACAGTCCCCAATTCAGATCTGTTCTTGGCTGCACAGTTCTGCCACGGAGGTGCGGGGGGGAGGGTCTTCTTAATGTAAGAGAGCTGGTTTTAGTGCTCCAATGATAATAAGCAGTCTAGATTCAGCAAGCCTGACCTGAGCGTATGCTACAAAATGCAGAAGTACTAGAAATTCAAAGTGCAGAAGAATGTAATCACAACAGAAGAACAATTTACTTAAATCAGCAATTTAGTAGAATACTCCAAGAATGTAGACAACAGACCTTCCTAGAGTGAAATAAGTGGTCTGGAATCCAAGTGCTTAAACCAGAACTAAGACACTTTCAGAATAACAGACACAATAACTCTCCAGCCAGCAATTCCCAGCTTAGAATGGTGTAGGCTATCCTCCGCCTGCCGCAAGAGTCTACACCACAAACCTTCCTAATGTAAAATAACTGATTTGGAGGCCAAGTGCTTAAACCATAACTAAGAGACTTAGAACAACAGCCACAATAATCATTCAACCAGCAATTCACAGTTGAGAAGGGCAAAGGCTACCTTCTCCTCCCACCAAAGTGTAGACTACAAACCCTCTTAATGTATGACAACTGGCCTGAAGCCCAAGTGCTTAAACCAAAAGCAGCAGGCTTAGAATAACTTTTACAATTTAATGGTATACCAGACAGATGACAGCGACATGACTTTTAATCTACCCACATACATCATGTGATGGCTAGTAGGTCCTGTGTTATCTTGATGAGAAAGCTCTGTGGTCTGTCAAGTTGCTGCATGTGTCTTGTGAGGTTCATGCAAAAGAGAACATTATACTGTATTACTGTTCTGATGAGTTTGACTACAGTGCTGTCGTGCACCATATGTATGTACTTGAAAACATTAAAGAGAAAGGTTATAAAGTAATGACACACATTGCAGTTCCTGACTTCACAACCCTTACAAGAGAATACACTACAAAGCACTGTCATGATGATGTTTTCCACTGTAACATTTGGCAAGGCAGATATAACAGGCAGGTACAATTATCAGTTCAACAACACAAATGCAGATATACAAGGCACAGGGATATAGCACAGTTATCATCACTTGCTCAGGGTGCTGGGGGTGGATTCAGGAGGCCTAGGCTGACACAAGAGGTCAGTGAATGTGTGTGAGGGAGAAACAGAAGCATGCAGGCTATGTGTGTGTCTGTAGGGGTCCTCCGTGTGAAAGTGTTGTGTGAGAGTCTACATAAACACAGCCAAGCTAGTGCTAGCTCTACATCTTTGTATGTTGGATAGGTGTGAGTCATGCATGATAGAAGTGGCAGTTTATCATTGTTCCCCCTTGCATGAGAACTGGGTCTGCCAGGAGTTGCACTGGCACCTCCATGCTCAAGGTCATATGGAGTGCCCAGGACCATGTCACATGCCGGAGGGATAGATTCCTGTCCCAGAGACTTCCCATACTCTGGAATAAACTACTTATCTATATCAAACAAAACTCCTCATTAGCACTCTTCAAGAAAAATCTTGATGATTGGATGGGAAATAGGAAGTTAACCCCGGGAATCACCTCTGTGGCTCTGGTCGACAGTGGCACAGGAAAATAATTTTCTTGGGTGGCAAAAGCCAGGGTACCTTTTTGGCCAGGCTTGTATAGGCCCCAGGGCCGATAGCCTAGTACCTACCTATGAACCTATAACCTGCCATGTCTGGGTGTGGATAGCACACTCACCAATGGACCAGCAGAAATACTGCCACTACAGGAGTTTGATCGAGAACAGCCACATTGGCTTTCAGCAGATGTTGTGGCTGACCTGTGCCCATGAGGACACCGTTCCCCTCTCAGCAGATATTCAATCACAGAGACTGCTTTTTCCATGACAAATACCCCTCAGTTGATCACAGACACCCCTCATTCTATAGTGTCCTTCATCTGATTCAGGGAATGGGTGACAAGGTGGAGGCAGTTGTGCATGTCAGATTGTGCCACATCCACAACCCTGAGCATTTGTCTGGAGCACCTTTCTGAACATGCCTGTGCCTCCATGATGGCCCTAAACATACATTGTGGGACATGGAAATAGACACCTGCAGCAGATGGAGGCGGGACACCAGGCCCTCCCTGAGCCCCCTTATCAACCTTCCTGCATAGCACCTCACCAACACTTTGGCTACGGACAGACTTAACAGGAATTGAAGCTGCAGTAGCCACACTGTCCTGTTCACTTTCACCATCTACCTGTCCTATATCTGTGGGGTCAGTGGGCTGGGTAAACATAGGCCTACTGGCTGTGTCTGGGGAAAAAGAAGCAGGTGGCTGGATATCAACCTCTGTGTCAGATTCAACCTCTGCACCCCTCAACTGTGCTTCAGTTTCACCACCATCATCATCAGTGTCTCTTGAGACACTGACATCAGATGACGCAGGGCCCATACTCCCAATGTCATGATCACCTGTGATAAAAAGGGATAAACACACACATATATTAATACTTGCACTACTATGGTGCAGTATTTACTAAACAATTAACAGTGCTAACATTATTACAGATAGTACAGCAATACAAACAACAGGCCTAAAATGACACATTATATTTCTAGAAATTGATCTCCAATACCGAATAACTTGATTTGGCTTACCATCTGCAGGAGGCCTACATTGCTGGATTCATGACAGTCCTGGAATAAGTTAAGCAAGAGGTAAGGCCATCACATTTAACATTTAAGACAGGGGGTACTACATGTACTCCTCTCAATCAGCATGACATGTTACATCAACAAGAATGTGGCTGACAACTCCAAACTGAGCTTATCACTGTACTAATATTCAATCCCCACCCAAACAAATGCATGTGACACAGAAGTCAATTTTATTTCAATTGTTTTATTATACAACAGTAATGAACTGGTCATATAAAAGAGCCTATCTGGAAGCTCTTCCTGGAACTGAGAAGGAGGGGCACTCACATTAATCACATATTTTGGGCCGCTCTGCTGTGAGTTGTCCTGTTGAAACAGATTCCCCAGGAATTCCTCATAGGGAGTGAGAGGACGTTCTGCAGCAGGCCCACTCCTGGTTACCATCTAGTCTTGAGCAACAGTAGCTGCATGCCTCAGTGAGTGGCCCTATGGTACACCTGCTCATAAGTATGGCCATGGCAGCCCATGGCATTTATGTTCACAATAATCTGCTGCCATAGTCTTAGCCTCTCTGGCATATTGGGTTGCCCTTTTCAAGAAGAAAAGTGCAATGTTGAAGGAGTGTATTCATTATTATTGTGTTTTATGCATCATTGAAGAGGACTCTGTGCCTCAATTACATTTTCACTCCTAAAACACAACAGAATGATAATACATATAACTACAAAGTAACTGTTACAAGACAAAACAATTAAGGTAGGCAGTCTGTAATACCCACTGGAAAAACATAAAACATATGACATACATGAAATACTAACAGGCAGGATGCAAAACAAGGAGAGTAGCAAGGGCAACATATCCTTGTATGTGCCATGAAAGTAACTCAACTGTGCTCCCCCCCCCACCAAAAAGAACAGTCCATTCTAGTTTCTGACATAACAGTAACTTCTCTTTGCTCCCCCTAGCCACTAAGGAACTGGCACATGAACCATTTTGCTAATAAAACATGGCTGAAATGCTAAACATGCATTCAAAGGACCTGTCCCTGAAACATTTGTACATATGTATCACACTGCTTACTATTTTCATGTATTGTCAAATCATTTGTACCTCTGAAATGGCTTGACAAACATGACCATGCCATCAACACATTTCTAACTAATGCATACAGATAATTAATGTAAAAGGCTTTCTTCACATTATTCATTAATATATCCCAGCATATGCATTATGTAGGTAAAAAAATGACAGCATACCTACTGGAGTTCAATACTCCTCTGTAAAGATAGCTTGGGAAATATTTTGCTTTGCTGAACATGTAGCAAGTATCCTCACCATCAGTTTGGCTAGCTACACATTTGCCTTTTTATAATGGAGTAGATTATTAATGGACTGCATTTGTCTAGGATGTGTTTTGGAGATGCTAATTACAGCATAAGCAGCTGAATTGCATGCTAATCAACCAATCTGGTGGAGTTATTCAAGAAGTTGCAAAGCAACCATTTAGACTCCATGCTGGTTCTTCCTGTGGATTTCAAAGGTAGTGGAGTACAGGCACAGAAAGTCTACACAGAATGTTAGAAGCTGCTGCTGCTTAACTTCATTTGTATGTGCTACAGACTGCAAGCAATGCTGCTGCTGCCAATAGGCCTAGGCCAAGACAAAGAAGAGTTTTCAGGTCACATTTAACTTATCACAACATATATGACATGGACATTGTTGAGTGATACAGGGAAGACAGGAACACAATACAGGAACCCTATAACCTCTGCCAGCCTTAACTCAATGCCACAGTCTTTACCTTCCCATGTATTGACTGTGAACTGCTTGCATCACAGTTAGTCCTGAACTAACACTGTGGTAACTGCTGCATCTACAAGGTAAATCTTGAACATATATTGTATTGTATGATAATAATATGCCATGTCCTTGTATTGCATCACTTAGTACAGTAAACAACTACAACGTGGAAGATTTGTACAGAAATTAATGTCACATGTGACAGCAGAAAGTTACTTGACTTGTATGTGTCCATTAGAAAGTAGTAGGCCTCTGGCCTCAAATATTCACACATTGATACCTCCCCAAAGTAATGATGATCACTGCCTACCCTCTGTTTAGCACCATACATTTGAAATAGGAAATCATAACAGAGAGAAGTTCAAAAGTAATGAGACACATAGCAGTTTCTGCCTTCACTACCCTCATGAGATCAAACTGTCAGGATGCCAAACAAGGAGAGTAACAAGAGCAACATAGCCTTGCTTGTCCCATAACAGTAGCTCAGCCTGGGTCCACTCCCCTTGAAAGAACATTACACCCTTGCATGTTCCATGACAGGATCCAGTTTTTGCTCCCCACCCCCAAAACATCAGTCTATGCTTGTTTGTGACATCCAACCTTCCATTAATTTGATGGCATCTGCATAGCATAGTCTTCCCAGTGAATATTCTCACACATTTTAAGGTAAATTATATAGACTGACTTACACACTGCATGCCTCTGAGTACTGGCTAGATAACTAATGAATGACCAAGAAACATAGAAAGGTAGGACACAGCTGTATATTTTCAAGGAATAATTATAGCAGGTTGTGTGATCACTAAGTGTACTACATCCAAATATATTATATAGAATAAATTTACAAATAACAGGTCATGCCTTGATATCAGTGTACATTCAGTTGCACCTGGTTGTGTGAGGAATGATGTCATGTATTTGCTGCAGAGCTATTTGTGGGGCAAAGATGGATACGTCCCCTTTCTGTTTTGTAATGGAGTATTGCAGTGAGAGTTGGGATCCATACCTATGTAGTCATATCTCATGTGTACTAATAGTTTCTACTGTCTATGCCACAGATTGATTTTTTCATTTCAACTAATTCTCCATTTTTTTATCCTTTTTTTTCTTTTTTGTTTCTGGGGTCACTGTTTTGCAATGCACTGCTTAGCACAAACAGCTTTGGGCATGCACATTTTGTTTGCTTGTAGACTGGCAGTGCACAAACCAGATGACTAGGCCACCCTGGTAGCAGACAGGACCCAGACAGCCAGAAACATACACCAGATACATTCAATTAATGCTATTGGCCAGTGCGCAAACACATTTCTCAACAACGCATTTCTGCACAACGTGTTTGTGTGATGGTAAGCACTGCACAATACTTTTGAATATTGCAAATCAAGAAAGTGCACACTCCCAGAAAGCATAATACCTGAAATTGGCAGGACAACATCATTCTACATTGGTCTTGATCTGTGATAGGCATGGCAGGCATTCTTGCAGAGTTTTTGAGAATCTGTACTCAAAGATTGGGTGTCCAGGAGTCTAAAGTGTTTGTTGGACTCCTAGTGAATGAACATAGATCCAGGCTGTTGTAGAGGGACTATCATGGCTTGGATTACAAGGCAGAGGCATGGAATAATCTAGCACAGGTTCTGACCAGTGCTACCAGTATACCCTTCACTTGTGAACAATGTAGAATCACTACAGAGACCTCAGGATGAGGAAGAGGGATACCCTCAACCATTGGATTGAGGAATGTAGGACTGGAGGCACCCCGCAGATGTGTAAGTATCACTTACAGACACTACTTGTCAGAATGTAAAGCTGGTTGAGTCTCACAAGGGATAATTGGCTAGGCTTAAAATGGCTCACAAGGGCAGTTAGCTTAGTACTAACCTATGAACCTATGAACCTATGATATATTCAGGATTTGTATGCTCAATGGTATTCTGTTCTGTTCTGTTTTTTCCATAGCTGTCACAGACTGGGAACCAAATGTGTGAACCCATGCTGCTAGATTGGCATGGATGTGAGACACACGTGGTATGGCATCCCAACAGTGGGGTTATTTTAGCATTAAAAGTTACGACATGTTTATTGGTTAATTACACAGTTCCTTACTGTAATAGGGAAGTAAGCATGCATTACTCTAGAGGGCAAAACAAAAGCTCATTATTACAAAGTATTTATAGGTTGTGCCTTTAAAATCCACACTTCCCAAATATAAAATACTGTTAGGGTTTCATGGATATTGCAATGTAACATCAAAGCTATAAAGCAGTGTCACCTCTGGCTTGCTGTAAACTGTAATCAGTATATGTTGACCATGCATACTGTATGTGCAATGTATGCACACATCAAGCATTGTTTACTGCAATCTGTAGTATATTGTGCATCTGTGGGTAGTCTTAACAGTAAACAAAGGTATGTGTTAGGAGTTGATACTGTTAAAAGCAAAGCTAATAGAATCGAGTCAAATACTTGTATCAAAGCTTTGTATGTCACATATGAAGTTACTAATGTTCTCCCTTTTTTCCCCTCTCACCCCAACTCTTTTCTCTCTTTTTTTGTTTGTTTTATTATTTTTTGTTTTTCCCACAGGACTGTCGGGTAGGACTGTCCCACAGGATCCACCTGCCCCCACTTCACTAGCTGCAGCACTGCTGCCCAGCACATCTGGTGCAGAACCTGGTAGCATCCCCTCTGCTACCTCTGCACTCAGGTAGTTCTGCACCAAAGGATAGACCTGTGGCTCCCTCCAGCAGCAGTGGTGGAGGTGGTGCGTTTATCACCCATGATGGACTGCCAGGGATGGTGTGTAGGATTGTGTGCTGCATTGTTGGTGCATGACTACGCTGGATGGAGACACTGCTCTCCATCATTGAATTAAATAACACAAGGAGACAAAGACATTAGACACTGCAGCCATCAGTGCAGTGAGGTGACAGTGATGACAGTCCACTGGGTGAGGACTCGATTCTCACTGTTACCCAGCTTGAGGTCCATGGGTTCGTGATGTCCCCACCCTCACCCCAACCATGGTGTTCAGCCACCTCATGTGTGCTTCACAGTCCCTGTCTCTTGTCGTGTTTGTCTTGTCTGTCTGCAATTGCTTCTTCACCGGCCCAACTTACCACACCCAGACATTCCTACAGTCTTTCCCCAACTTTACTCTCTCTATCTCTCACAAAATAAAGGGGGGAGCACCTGTCCCCCCAAAAAATATTGTCCCATACATAGCTGTCCATTTTTGCACACATGACCTTGTGACACACTTGATTCAGTCCAATTCCCTATACAACAGATTGTGTTGTTGTCACCTGTCTCTCTGGAGGTGATAGTCCAAATTCAGCAAAATTTGTGCATATATGTTCATGTTTTATTCTTGAAGAAAGGGACAGCTATGGTTCTTTCCTAAATCTTTCCTGCACATTCCTACCTTGCTTCCACTATGTCCTTCCACTTGCTCGCTCCCCACATCTGTGGGGTGTCCCCTGCCCACAATTCCCTGATCCAAAGGTCAAGTGTATCTCACTTCCTCCTCTTTAAGTCATCAATATGATGTCTGCATTGCTCACCAGTGTGGGGGATACTTGCTGCACTAGTTAAGGCCCTGGAAATACTATTCCAGGCTTCAGAATTATATTCTGTGGCTGAATAGTCCTGCTGCAGCAACTGGGACCCATGCTCATTAACTAGGTGTCCAAAAACATTTTGGACTCCTGGACACCCCAACGCTGCACCCAAAAGCACACACCTTCTTCAGCAACTCCTGACATGCCTGCCATAGTTCAAGCTCAATGTATAATGACCATCTCCTGCCAATTGCACTTTATATGCTGCTGCTTTCCCACCTATTGCATGTCTTGTGCTTACTGAGAGTGCCCACATTTCAGTTTTGCAACATTTGAAAATGTTGCGCATCACTTACCATCATGCAAATACAGTAGGTGAAGGTGCGCAATCGCAATTTCGGCACAGTGCTTCCTCGATGTTAAGTGATGTGCAACAGTGGGAAACAATGCAATTTCTAGAATATTAGGTATACAGGCACTCATGTAAATATGCTACTCAAATGTACCATATATACAGTTCTTTTACACTTACAGCTATTACCACAAGAAAGTTGGGAAAACAGTTGTGTATGTTGCACTTCATTGCTGTAATCTGCAATCTTACAACAGTAAAACAAAATTTGCACACCCTGTATTAGAACACCGGACCATCTTCACTCCACACCTACACTTAACACCTGCTGCCATGGGATTAATGAGATGATATCTGCTATCTTACTAGTTATTGTAAGGTTCTTGCTCTTAATTGTAGCACAACACCACTTACCAAACAGCTATTATCTGTCATATATCAGCTACCTCAGAAGTGATCTTTTGCTTAACATACAAGCAGCCCACAAACCCAGAGTTGTGTTGACTAACACTAAAAAAATCACAATCCTCAGCCCCACGCCTCCCAGCCACGATCTAAACCTCATCACACACAAAAACAAAAAACAAAGGGAGGTTCTCGACCTGACCCAGACTCCCCCAGACTATGGAATAGATTGCCCATGCCATAAGCGAGCCCAAGTGCCTTCCTCTCAAAAGAAAAAGGATGGATGAATTGGATGGGAGAAAGGAAAATCACCCCCTGGGATCGTCACAGTCACCCAGCTAGACAGGGGTCAGGGGAAGTAAGTGGGAAAGAAATAGCCAGAGAATTGTTATGGCTAGGCTTGTATAGGCCCTAGGGCTGATAGCCTAGTATCAACCTATGAACCTATGAACCATGTTTGCACTATGCACAATATTATTAATTGAATGCATCGGGTTTATATGTGTGGCTGTCTGGGTCCTTTCTACAACCTTGGTGGTCCGTTCCTCCAGTGTGTGTACTGTTGAGCTTCATGCAAATCAGGTGAACACAGCTAAACATGTTTATGCCAAGTAGCACATCATGCAAACACTAGGCAAAAAAAAAGAAGAAATGAAAACACAAAAGGGAGACTGTCCACAGTTTTGCAGTGTCCAGATATTTGCATCATATTTTTGGCTTGTTTCTTGTAAAATGTGTGGTTTATTGTGAAATCACTGAAGATTGCAGTCAATATATATAATGACATACATTTCTGTTCCGTACTTCATATCCTACAGAAAATGAATGCTTGCCCCCCCCCCATTAGTTTAGTGTTTGACCACATTGCTGGCACTAAAAGGTTGTGTGGAATGATTCACATTCAGTGTACAGGTTTTGGGGCCAGCAACATCGGGGCAAGCTGCAAAACCTTGCTTACGTGCGCCACACATAATTAATATTCATGGCGTGAAGCTGAGCGATGCCACACGATAAGCAGTATTGCATAGGCGAATACACTCCATGTAGGATCTGCGTGGAACCTACATGGAGTTTATTGAATCCCGGAGTATAAGTTTATTTTTAAATGAGGGGTAAAACTGCTGATGCAATAACTTGAATGTGAGGGTGGAAAGCAAAAGAATAGACATAGCTGCAATTGGTAAGTGGTTAGCATTTTCAAGAGAATGACAGTGATGCTCAAGCATAGGAGAGAGGTTTGTAAATCTACAGATTACATTTAGGATGGTTGGAAGTGTCTGTGTGCTGCTTGTACAGTTGGCAGAGATAATAGGGAAAGCATATTCTGTTGCTGATACTGGAACATTTTTGCTATAGCCTTTCTAGCTTCTGGGGTGAGGTGATTTGACATTAGCAGGTCTTTTAATTGGGTGTTGACTTTTGTAGCAACAGTTTGTGTATATTTCTTAAAAGTAAGAGTTGAGTCAGGAAGTAGGTCCACGTATCTGTATTCATCCAACAATGCTACTGGGTCATTGTTGGGACAGTGAAGATAAAGCAGCTTTTGATTAGCCAGATTTATGGCAGTACTAAAGAGCTTTCCTCCAGTTTTGTTTACATTCACTGTGAACTAATTCTTATATATCAGGAGATGTAGATTGAGGAAGGCTTCTTGGAGACTGTTTTGCATGATAATGGTTGAGGAGGACTTCCCTGTATAGTATGATGTAATTAGCATTTAGGGTAATGATGGTAGCTGGTATTACTAAATTGATGTCATTGATGAATATAAATAATAGTATGTGTCTTAGAACTGATCTCTGAGAGGCATCTGCTAAGAAGTAAGCAATTGCTAAGATGTTGTTGCCTGAATAGTGAATGTTCTAGAAGAGACAGGATTTTCTAAACTTATGCATGGTGCTGTGGCCACAACAAATGTTCAGTAGCTTGTTAAGGAAAGCCTGATGATTAATCTTTTCAATAGGTCAAGTGAGATCAATGAAGATCCCTATTACCCTATCACCCTGTTAACCACCCTTTCTCCATAGCAGCAAAAGTGCTGTCACTGACAGTGTTTATGGCAGTAAGGATGTTGTGACCATTATGCAAGACATGCTGTGAGTCAGTCAGTATGTTGCATTTATTTAGATGATACAGGATTTGTTTATAAATTATTTGTTTAAATATTTTTCTGAGAAGGCACAATGTGGATATTGGTCAGGATTCCTGTGATGCTGAGGGACTGATTTTGGGGATGGAAGTGATTAATGAGTGTTTAAATGGAGGAGGATCAATACCAGTAGTAAGTAAGAGGTTAAAGATGTGTGCAAGAGGGTTGCACAGAGGTTTAGTGCCCATTTTCAGAAAAGATGGGTGAAGGCTATTGTTTTAGTTGTTTTGGTGTCAAGTTTTTCTAAGCATACAGATGGCTTTAGATAATATTTTTTAAAGCAGAATATTTGTGTAAGTATGTGGGCATTTTAATTAGCGTTAGGGAATAATTGCTCAAATTACATTGAGTGGAGAAAGGCATGAAGGTGTGCTGTCTGGATTGTTATCTTTCCTGGAATGGTGATATAAAGGAGATGGTCGAGTACAGGGAATAGAGAAGGATATGTGGAAAAGGGATGTGGGGTTGAGGAATACCTGATGCACTCTATGCCAAGGTGGACTTTGTGGAATGACTGGAGGACTGATTTGGGGTTTGCATTCCAGTTGGCTTTTAGCATCAAGTGTTAAAATAAGATGGCTATTGTTGCTGTATGAGTGTATTTAATGGCCTTCCAGAAATGCTTCAATTGGGTAATGGAATGCTGTAGCCTGTTGTGTAAGAAGGCAGAGCATGGAGTACAGTTAAAAGGAGTTCTTGTTTTCACATTTAAATCAAAATTAGTCAGGGGAGATTGTGGGTGATGCCATAAAGAATCCAAAATGAGGGTTGCTCCCAAACAGTTGTAATTCTGCTATAAAGGAATTTCTGGTTCTCAGGAAATGTATGCAGTCTTGAGCACCTAAGCGAACCTTTCACATTTAAAACAGAATTGGTCAGGGGAGATTGTTAATGATGTTATAAAAATACCACGTTAGCATCACATCTGAGCAATAATACTTTTGCTGTGAAGAGGTATGCTTTTCTCAAGACCTATGTGCACTATTGAACCGGGTCTATATTAGATGATTGAACTTTCAAAAGTTCGACTGTCATATGGTCGACACTATGTAATCTAATTTTTAAAAGTTCGAACGTTTTAAGAGAGATTTCCGTACAGAGCGGAATGGGAAGATTTCCTTTTTGTGCATTGTAGTGCGATCTTGGAGTTGGTATATTTAAAGAGTGGGGGGGGGAGGCGCAGCAGGTAGGTTATTTGTGTAGTTTTTTTTTTTTTAGTTAGATTTTCAAACTTTTAAAAGTTCGATCATATGGTATCGACCATATGACAGTCGAACTTTTGAAAGTTTGATTATCTAATATAGACCCTTATCGAACCCCTTAGTGAATCCTGATCTTACACTTTTCTTCAAATGCTAACCTGGCTTGATAATAAACAATTTGTTTTAAATGGGAAAAAAATGAAAAAAAAAAAAAAAAAAGGTAGGCTCACTTTTTTGCATCTCTCCTGGATTAAAATTTGTACTCCCCTTCAAAGACTTTTTCTCCTCTTAGGGCAATCATAGTAAACTAGTCACAGCCTTTAAATAAATTTGTATATTTCCAAAACCCTGTACTGATTACATTTGCACACATTTATCACCAAAAACTCAAAATTAGCTATCTTTGGGTGTCTTGAATTACCGAGGTTTCTATAATATTATAGTTTCAGTTACATTATGGTCTCCCCTGTTAGCAAATACTTTCCTATAATTCATCATGACCAAAGGCCCTTTTCAAAAGAGTGCTCTGATTTAGTTTTATTTCCCGAAATGTGAACATTACTTTTAATTGGCTATCCAGAAAGGAATGCTACAGCCTTCTTTTTCTTACATGTATCTTCAAAAGCATCAGGTATGTCTCTTCTGTCTGCCTTGAGATTATACCCTATGATAACACTCTAATATTTTAGGTTTCAGAGCTTATTCTTCAGTGAGAAACATGTATAGTTGCCTTTTTTGACAATGCCTTTTTGGTTGCTCCCTATTACGCTGTCGCAGACGCAAGTTGTTGAAAGTGTCTTTGTCGAACTGAAAAGTGCGAAAAGGCAAAATAGCAAAGCGGCCTTTAAGCAAATTCTTTCCCTGGGAAAGAATTAGTTTGGCCGCTTTCACTACTTTGCCTTTTCAGCACTGTAGAGTGATCTCGGAGTTGGTATATTTAAATAGGGGGAGTGGGGGGCACAGCCCCACACGTCGGGGGGTGTGGGGGAAAAGCCCCCCACATTATGTAATGTTTTACAGTTTTTTTTTTTTCAGAACAGTGATTTTTTTCCCTTGAAGAAAATCGCTGTTCTGTAGTTTTGACATTGTAAGCTTTCGCTTACATGGGGTTGATTATGTGTTGTTCGCTCTTCTGACCATGCAATATCATAATGTAGACCCCTTTTTGGCAGATGCACCTTTGGAATGCCATCCATTCATTCATATAGTTGGATCACTGAAGTTTCTTCAGAATACAAGCCTAAATCAGTGCCTTTCAACTTGATCATGTTTTTCCCTTCCACCATGTTACATTAACATTAACCCTGACTCATCTCCCCATCTTACGCAGTATTGATTTTAAATTTTGTACGCACTTTTTGCAAAAGTAATGCTCCAGCTTGCTAAACGTAGTATCACATATCCTGTGTGAATAAGAGTGTGTATGATTTAAGGATGACAGTCAGTGGGAGTGCATATGTTATATGATTCTTTGTCCAGAGTTAATTTGCAGTAGACTGTCATGGTGTCAAGACCTATGTGGGTGAGGGTCTTTAGTTGGTCATACCTGATTTAATATAAGTTTTTTGTGTACTACTACATCATGTAGACAGAACAAAAAAAGGAAGTCTGCCACATTTTAACTTAATTTTGATGCAAAAAGCTGCATTTTTCCATTCTGATTCTGTTGACCTACTTGGTCTTCTTTGAGGCCTCTGCAGTGTTACACTTAACAGATTTAGTCCATCTTGAAGAAAAGTTGCAGTTTTATAACTTTCTCAAAAAGACCACTTTTTCATACAGTAATCTTACATCTAATGCTTTTTTTATTTATTCAGTTTCTAAACTTTTCTAAAACACCGGTGTTTTTTTTTCTCAGTACCATTTCTTCTTTACTTTCAGATAATTTATTAAACTAACAGTGGCTTTTAGGCTTCAGCAAAGTGGCATCAATGGACCCAGCATTCTTTAGCTGTTATCTATTAAGTGGACTCACCAATAAACCAGGGCTCACATAGTGTACAAATTTCTTTCGTGTGTAGCTGAGGAAACAAGTTAATATATTTAGTACTTTCATCCCAACACAGGAAGAGAAAGGTAATATCTCTGATTTGCAAAATTAAATTCCAGTCATACTACGTGTCAAAAAAAGAATCTTCTCTGTGTATGGCATTTATTCTTCCTTAGAAATCAAGAGGGTCAGGATTCAATAGGTGCTTATGAGACTGACATTAAACAAAGATTACAAAACACTGAATTCAGTAGCTTTTTTTTTTTTTTTTTAATTAGAGAGTGAATTGTGTATACAATAAGAAATGGATCATATGAGAGGAAAGCTGTTTAGAGAAAATGAACTGCCACCAGAAAAAGTGAATGATATGTGTAAAGTGAGAAAACCTAATATTTAGTGTAAAAGCATAACTAAAGAGTTGAAAGTATGTAAAATTAAAGCTGTGGTTGAGAAGTATAATAAAACAGCAGTTAAAATGATTATAAGCAAAAACATGGAAAACCTCTGCTGGCATAGTGGGATAAAGCCATCACCGCGATCCAAGTAATGGCGTGGATGGGCATGTTAATCATCCCTCAGAGGGTGGACTGTGATTTTGAAATGGTCCTGAGGCATGCATTCGGCTCACAAAGGAATAAACATGGTAGCCTTTCTCTGCAGGTACACTGAAGCATATGCATGCATGCAGCAATATATGTATATATAAAGTAAAAGAAGTAATATAAGGTAGACTCAGACTGTGACAACTCCTGAACACCTCCATCCATTCATTCTCAGTCAGCTCCACTGAGATCCACTTTTACCAGGCTTTATTGAGCTTCCCAAAGCTATTACCTAAAGAGTTAATAAAGCAATTATAAATCTTCAAGTTTCATATGACATGAAAGGGATGAATCTCTATACTTGTGCTTAATCTTTTTACTGGACCTGAGCTTGTTATTGACAACTCTTACCAGGGAAGACAGCTGCAAGTAAGGCCACCATAATAACATACCCTTACAATGTAGCTGACATTTGTAATCTCATTTACTCCAGAAGTATTCCAGAGAGCTGCTGCAAACCTAGTTGAATGGCAAGATGGTGTAGTTAATATCAGTAATGATATTTTAGTCTGGACTGCCTTAAAACAGAAACCTGACCTATGTCTATTAAAACATTTGCATGGGCAGAAGCAGAAAGGCAAATCAAAACTAAAGCAAGGGCCAGATATGTACAAATTTGTTCAAGTACATGGGCATGATTTAGTCTTTGATCTGATTCTGACAATGAAAAAGTGGTTATAAGCAGGCAAAACTGTTATGGTTATCGTAAATTAACTCTTATGTGTTTCCTAGGCATGGTGTTATATCTGATGGGAAAAGAAACAATTTGCATTCTTTTCCAAACTCTGTGAAAACTGTAGAGTAAAAGATGTAGCAAGAGGTAATTTATTTTCTTATGCAAAGATGAAATGCGTTTTAAAATGTAGAATGAATATGAACTGTATACAAATCGTATGTTTGTAGCATAATTTCTTTTTTTTTTGCATTAAAGAATGAACTCATTCAAAATTAACTCAGACACGACATCTGAATCAGGCTCTGCAAAACAATGAAGGCTTGTGTAGTTCAGTTTTTTTGAGGTGAAGTAATATTATTTGGGAGTACTTACTAGTGGAGCAGTGAAAGTTGGAATTATGCAAATTAGATAACTGGACAGTGATAAAAAGTTTGACGATATGTAAAGAAAAGTGATGAGTTAGAGATCATGCAGGTGTTCATGTGTAAAAATTATGATTTTGTTTAACATGATTTGCTAAATGAAATGAGTGCGCGTGTGTGTGTGTGTGTGTGTGTGTGTGTGTGTGTGTGTGTGTGTGTGTGTGTGTGTGTGTGTGTGTGTGTGTGTGTGTATGTGTGTATATATATATATATATATATATATATATATATATATATATATATATATATATATATATATATATATATATATATATATATATATATATATAAATATGTACATAAAGCTATATACGTATATATTTAGCATTTTAGCTTCTTTGGTTCTGGAAGGCAACTTCTTCCACTTTGATAATTCCATCTATCATCAGATTTGAGGAGTAGACATGGGATCTAGAATGGCTACCTCTTTTGCCAGCTTAGTTCTCTCTGCTAGGGAGATTAATTCCCTCATACATCTACCTGATTTTGACTGCATATGCTTATACAGGAGATATATAGATGATGTGTTTTTCATTTGGGAGGGTAGTGAACAGCATTTACATAATTTTTTGGACACTTTCTCTGAGTCCATTCCCTTTTTAAAATTTAAAGTTGCTTCTTGTGGGTCACATGCCACTTTTTTGGATGTTTGTGTGTCGTTTGATCCTGTTAGTCTCTCTTGGTCTTCCACGATCCATAGAAAAAATACATTCCGGAATAATTACTTGGAGTACTCCAGCATGCATCCCCCATTTCATGAAGCACAATATGGCTAGAGGTCAACTTATACGTATTTTACGTTTAGTTAGTAATGATGACACTTTTAACAATGAATGTGCCATACTTAAGAGACTTTTAATCGAAAGACATTATCCCAGGACCTTCTTGATTTCCTCATTTCGGAAATCAAAGTGGCTAGATATGTTAAATTTCCTCCCATTATTAAATCTGGTTTTCCACTTAAGCAGCAGACTTTACCTAACCTTCCACTTTTGGACAGTATACACACCCGTGTTTCACCTACCCAGGATGTTTTACACTCTCAAGTTGTGTATACTACTCAGAATAATCTTCCTTCCCAGGATATTTCTGTTACGACCCTAGTCCCTTTTACACCTCCTTCTACAGCTTCAACTTTATCATTGACACAGGATAATTTGCAGAATTGGACTATTGCTTTTCCTATCCCTATTTGCTTGGATTCCTTCAACATAAGAAATGTTATTTTATCTAATTGGGAGATTCTTACTAATAGTCAAGAAGTTGCAAATAGACTTGGTGAAACTCCCTCTTTTTTATACAAGAGATCCAGGACACTAAGAGTTTCATTTGACAATAGAGACTCGCCTTTTCTTATTGACTGTTCACCTTCTGAGGAGCTTTCCAAAGAAATGTTTACCTGTGGCAACTGTGTCACTTGTCCTCACATTTATAAAGGACCCTTGTTTAAGTTTAAACACAACTACAATATCACTTTTCATAATCACTTTGATTGTAAAACTAGTAATGTGGTTTATGCTGCAGTCTGTGATTCTTATCCTGCTTTCTATGTGGGTAAAACCATTAGGAGGCTGTCCTCTAGGATCAAGGAACATCTGGCTGCTGTTAGAAATAGAGACCCTAGAAATGCCTTATCCAAGCATAGTTGGACTTGTCAGGGTTTTATTGGTTTTAAGTTTTTTGTTTTACAACATGTTTATACCTTTTTTTGTGATGTTAATACACTTTTAGAATATAGGGAATTACTTTGGCAGTTGAGACTTAATGCTGATGCCCCTCCTGGTATCAATGAAAATTTAAATATTAATTGTGCACTTAGGTGGTTTAGTTAGGTTTTTCTTTTCATACTAATTCATTTTGCTAATTCTATTGATTGACAGCTTACTTTATTTATAATGTCACTGTTGGCATGGTTACCATTCTATGTCTATTTACTGGTTTTTATTTATGTTTAAAACTACCCACTAGTAGCTTTTTGTTATATATATGTGGTTTTCACATTTTTTCATTGTCTGAAGAAGTCTTTGACACTATTAAAAGATGAAAGCTTATTACAGGCTCCGTTGCCATTTTGTTATTTTTTGAAGTTTTTCTGTATATGTTATTTGATTCTTCAATAGTGTTCTGACAGTTTTATTGTGTTTATATATATATATATATATATATATATATATATATATATATATATATATATAGTCACTTTATAATCTTGAAATACTGAAATCTTGAATTTCAGTATCCCGAGACTATAAAATCGAACAGGCAAAATACCGAAACCGAAAAAGCGAAAAATTCAAAATCGTGACTTTTAAATAAACACCACACCACACAAACAAACATACATACACCTTCCTCCCCACACTACAACAAACCAACAAAACAAACACAAACACAACAACACAAATACAGACAGCTAGCCTACATATATAAGCAGGGGGGCAAGCACCCCCTACATCCCCGCTACTTATATATACTAACTCCAAGGTTGCACTAAAAAGACAAAGACACTAAATCCACCATTTTATACTCTATTCTCCTTGCACAAACACACATCGCATATGTACAAACACCACAACTCTCAACACTTACACACTCACACTCTTACCTACTATCCTAACCTACACCTAAAACTTCCCAGCAAACACACATAAACTCAAATCCCTCCCTGAAACCCTTAAAAAAACATCACTTACCTGAATCTCCAGATATATCCATACAACAGCAGACAAACCATATCCCACAGCACACCGCACCTTACCAACACAGTAAATCCCACATAATGCGCCACCACAACCGCAGTTTCAACATTCTGAATTTGATCAAGTGCAGTTTCACTCAACTGCACTTTCTTCACTTTCATCTCGAGATACTGAAATTTGAGATTTCAGTATTTCGAGATAGTAAGGTGCTTATATATATATATATATATATATATATATATATATATATATATATATATATATAGGTTTATTATCAAATGCACAAAAATCACAACCGGGAACAATTTCTGTGATGCATATCCTCAACTCATACATATTAAGTAGGTCATAAGGTCGATGCAACAAGATCAACAATGTTCTGTCAATTTTAATGTTGGCAGCTGTCATTTTCAACCATGCTTCGTGTCCCTGCCTTGTGAATGTCCTTCTGAACGGAAGTACACATGAACATCGACATTCCGACTGTTGCTCTTACCATGTTTGAGGAGGTGGCTGTCATGCAACTTAATGTCGACATTTTGATTGTAAAACATATAGTGCAGGGTTTGAGTCGAACAAGGGATAATTGGCTAGGCTTAAAATGACTTGCAAGAGCAGTTAGCTTAGTACTAATCTATGAACCTATATATATATATATATATATATATATATATATATATATATATATATATATATATATATATATATATATATATATATATATATATATATATATATTAAGAGAGAGAGAGATAGCTATACAGCTATACCGATACACACACACACACACACACACACACACACACACACACACACACACACACACACACACACACACACACACACACACACACCTTTTTATCTACATAAGTCTCTCTCTCTCTCTCTCTCTCTCTCTAGATGTATAGATATATATCCACAACCTCTTTTCCCAATTTTTTGCAATATGGGGTCGGGGTGTCACTTCACTAGTGACAATCATCTAGAGCAAAGGTGGCTAGCTTGCTGCAGTAATTCTTCCACAGCACACACTCAAACCTATGGCCAATTTAGAGTATCCAGTCCACCTACTAAATTTGTAATGTGGGAGGAAACCTGTGCGAACACAGGGAGGACATGCAGGCTCCACACAGAATACACCCCAGCTGAGAATCGAACATATAGATAGATACACTCTTACTTCTTTTCAACTTAAAATAAAGTATAAAACATGCATGATTTATTTGCTCAGGGAAGACAGAACTCCTTCACAAGCCTCCCTGCATATGCCGTCTTCAGTTAACAGAGCTTCTGTGCTGCTTGGCAGAGGATTCTCTCAGTCTGGTTTACTTCAAGATGATACATTTTAATCCTTAACATATCTCTCCAAGTTTATCCTTAACTTATCAGATGTAAAAGTGTCATTTTGGTAGCTATTTGATCATGATGTAGCAAGGTTTTAGTCTTTGGTAAAAGAGAAACATTTCAAATTCTGAGACATCCCTGAAATTCTATAATTTGATATATTCTACCACTTTATTCGCCCGCGGTGGTACAGTAGTTGCATTGTTACCTCACAGCAAGAGGTTCTCCTGTTCTATTCTCGGCTGGAGTGCCTTCTGTGTGGAGTCTGCATGTTCTCCCCGTAGTTGAGTGGCCTCCGAAAGACATGCATGAATGGGCGTGCCTTCGCTGAAGGTTGGGCATCGGGCTGGCAACTCGGCACCATAAAAATTGACTGCCAATCATTAGCGGACCGGAGTTCTGCTGTGGCGACCCCTAACCGGGAAAAGCCGAAAAGACAAGCAAGAGATATATTCTACCACTTTGTAGGCAGATGCAAGCAAATGACATCTTGGTGCAGTATTATGGCAGGATGGAAGACCAGTAGCTTATGAGTCAACAGCTTTACCTGATACTGAGATATGGAGCATTAGCTTGCCTACCTACCCCATGGGACTGCTCCCTAATCTGGTACCCCTCAACTCTAAGTTGAAGAGAAAAAAAAAGTCACTTAGCACTCATTATAGGAACAAGGTTCCTTCTCCTCAATCAATGCTGCTCAATGAGTGAAAAAAAAATCATTTCATTAGCACTTGTCTATTGATGAACAAGTCCATTCTCCCTTGCACTGGTCCCTTTTCCCAGTCTGGCACTGCTGCTTTTAGAACCAAGCTCCATTCTCCCTTGCACTGGTCCCTTTCTCCAGTCCGGCACTCCTGCTTCCAGAACCAAGGTATATTCTTCTTGATCTTCTGCTCCGCAAAAAAGATCTTCTGTTTTAAACTGTAGTCAACTGCAGTTTACAAATGAACATTGCAGCAAGTGGTTTGCTGCAGTTACACTAAGCACTTTATTACTTCAGCGCTTCACCCCAGACACTAATCACAGTACTGGCATTCATTTACTGTATTTCTGAATGCCAGTACTGTAGTTAAGACCCATCCGCAATTGTCAGTAGTGTTCCCTAACTCCTTGCGTCTGGAGCAGCTGCTCATTTGCCCCACCCATGTTTCTGCTGAGACATGGTATGTTCAAATAAAGAAAGAGATGTTAATCATAATTTTTGGTTGTCTGACATTTCAGGGGTATTTCAGTGGTAAGATTGTAATAATGGAATCAGATCATAAGCCTTGTGACAGCATACTTTAAAAAATGTATATAAATCTCCTGCAAAGAGTTATATCAACGTAAGAGTATGACCTGAAAATTCAATGCAAATCTGGCAAGTTAATGAACATAGCTGATGCATTAAGTACGGCACATTTTCATAAGTGTCACAAAACATTTGACAGATATCTAGAAGTATTGATTGTTTTTCAATTGCCAGTGTCCACTAAAAAGCTGTAAGAGATCAAGTACATAGACAGAATGACTGAACAACAGTTATTGCATGTTTTCTTCATGTCAGGATACTCAGATATATCTAAATAACTTAATTTTATTTTCAGACTGTATCTTTTCTTATAGAGATAGCCTTCCTGTATTCATGGCTTATTATTTAAAGGACAGAGTCATTATTCATAAATAGTTACATGGAAGCATGCTAAACAGATGCCATGAGTCACATCTTGGCACGAGCAAGTGTAAAGAAAGGGCTTGTGCTGGTTTATGTTGGCCTGATATGTCTCAACAAATAGAACAGAAGGCTCAAAACTGTGAAGCATGTAGCATATTCAGAAATAGAAAACAGAGAGTGGAACAGATGCCTCGTGATACTCTGCCTTTATTATGAACTAAAGTGGAAGACAATTGATTTCAACAGATAGATTTATGTTCCCTCCTTTGTAGAGATTACTACTTAAAGCTTCCAGAGGTTGTACAGTTAGATGATATACCTCTTCAGGGAGTGGCGCACTGCAACTGTGGTCCTACTTCACAAAGGCGGTGCCTCCACCGACCCTGGAAATTACCGGCCCATTAGCTTGACAAGCCTTATCTGCAAAGCCATGGAGAGGATCATAATGGACCTCATAAATAAAGACATAGGGAATTTGCAGACTTTGGATCCATCCCAGTTTGGCTTTGTCAAAGGCAGATCATGCCTTCTAAACTTGGTTGACTTTTTCGAAACAGTCACCAAAGCCATTGATGAGGGAAAGGCAGTCCATACAGCCTACCTCGATCTGGCGAAGGCCTTCGATACAATACCTCACTCGGGTATCATTGAAAAACTCATCAGCTTAAATGTTAACCCATACATCACAAGATGGGTTGCAAACTGGCTGAGTGACAGAACCCACAGGGTCAGAGTTGCTGGCGCCATGTCAGACTCAAAGCCTGTCACAAGTGGTGTACCACAGGGCTCAGTCCTGGGCCCACTCTTGTTTGGCATCTACTTTTCAGTACAAGCAAACACAGGAGGGTTATGGCTGACAAAGTTTGCAGATGACTGCAAACTGCGCCATAGTAGAAAACACATCTGACACAGATATCCTTCAGAAGGGTCTCACAGAAGCGGATAACTGGTGCCAGAGCCATGGCCTAAAGTTAAATGCCAAAAATGCATAGTCATACCCTTCGGAAAAACAAGGTTACCCCTAGCTACCAAATAGGTGGCAATCCACTGAGCACAGAAGAAGTTATCAGGGACCTGGGGACCCAGGTTGATAGTAGTCTGTCATTCGACACCCATGTAGCTAAAGTAGTTAGGAAGACCTTCTACATTGCCCACCTTATCATGAAGGGATTCTCATCTAGATCAAGAGAGGTCATAGTCTCCCTATACTCATCACTCATCAGACCAATGATTGAGTACAATGCCCCATGAATGTATCTGACCCGACACTTGCAGCAGCTGGAGAGGCCAAAGTTCCTCACGAAAGGATAAAGGGTCTCAAACATCTGTCCTATGCTGCCCGACTGGAAGAACTCCAGCTCTATTCAGTCGCGCTTGCTCAGAGGTGATCTTTGCCTAACATTCAAGGCCATGTCAAACCCAGATTTGATGAATATGCTTCACCTCAAAAATCTAGATCCGTCAGAGCCACAAGGGGAGACTTAAACCTCGACACGGCTATTAATAGGGCGTGCTGGAGGGATAGATTCATCACCCAAAGACTCCTATGCTGTGGAATAAAATCCCGGTATATGTGAGGCAGAGCACCTCGCTGGCCTTGTTCAAGAGAAATCTTGACCAATGGATGGGAGCAGATATACCCCAGGGATTACCTCAGTGTCACTGCTCAACAGAGGCACAGCAAAATAATGGGTATAGTTCCCCATACTAAAGGGGTGGCGTAAGCCACAAAACTATGGGCTAGGCTTGTAAATGCCCTCGGGCAGATAGCCTAGTATGAACCTATGAACCTATGAACCAATTCAGTGCAGTGACTGTGCTGATATCAACACTTTCAAGGCATGCGATTTCTGTAGTATTAATAGACAATGATCCTCAATTTGCAAGCTAGAAATTCAGAACCTTCTAGAAACAGTGAGAATTCTGACATATTATCTCAAATTCTATATATCCTCAGTGCATTGAACAAGTGGAATACACAACTCAGTTAGTGAAAATCCTCATCTAAAAAAATGTAAACCATCTAACTAATATTATTTGTCTATTCTACAGTGTAGTGATTCTTCCTAAAGTATGTTGATTTATCTTCAATACAGTTGCTAATGAGTAGAAGCAAAGAATTTGAGTCCTAGTTTAATTTACTTTGTTGGACCCTGCCAGTGCAAACTTCTGTAAAATTACTACAAGAAATGCAACGTAATTAGACATTTGACTTTTACTGATCTGCAAGAAAGTGTTCTGTTCCACAAAAGGGGATGAAATTAGCCTAAGAATTAGTCAGAATGAAGATTTCACAGTGAAAAGTACACTTTAAATTTGTAATTCTAAATAAAGCAGAATTTTTGAGATCCTACCTAGTTGGAGTCAAGATGAGAGTGCTTGCAGAAGGAATCAAAAGCATCCAATGAAATCACTGGATCTGTATCAGTTTTTCTTGTTGTCAGCCATTACTTCTTCAACTACTGGTCAAAGCATGCAACATTTAAAAAGATGGCTTGACCACCAATAGTTTGAGAATGTCAAAGGTAAGTTATGCCTACTAAATATAATACAGTTCCTTGAGAAAGTCCCAGAGGCAGTAGATAGTGGTAATTTTTCCATACAGCCAGTATGGGTTTGGTTAATGCATTTGACACCAACCCCCATTCTTGTATTGTAAATAACTTAAGATCCCTACACACTGACTCTTATGTGGTAAGATGGATAGCAAACTGTTTGAAAGATAAAATCTAAATTGTTAGTGAAGGAGGAACCTTCTCAGAAAGTAAAAATGCAACTTGAAGTCTGAATGCTGAGACCCCTACTTTTGTTATATAATTGTCTGATCTTCAAACCGTAGACACAAACCTATGACTAACAAAGTTTGCTGATGACTGCGAAGTAGGTGTTATTAACAAAAGAAAAAAAAACGCTGATGCCAAATTGTTACAGCAAGCGCTGAACCACACAAACCACTGGTGTACGGAAAATGATTTAAAATTAATTGCCAAAAACTGCAATATTGTCTCATTTGGAAAACACAATTCTCCCTCAGCAAACACTATGGCCCATACCCCACTTCAAAATGAAAAGGTAGTCAAGACTCTCTGTACTTAGATCAGTAATGCACTCTCCTTCAACAAGTATCAGAAAATACTTCTGTTTGGCACAACTAATTTATAAAGGCATATCATCCAGACCAAAAGAACTTATCATTCCTCTGTACGCTGCTTTCATTGGGACAGTTAAAGAGTAGAATGCCGCCTTTGACTTGTTTCAGCCAAGGCAAATCAGACAACTTGAAAAGCCGAGAGGTTCTTAGCAGAGAATATTACTGGCCTAAAGACACTGAACTAACAGTAAAAGGCTTGAAGCCCCATCCCTATACTCAGTTTCTTACAAGCTCTTAATCAGAGCTCTATAGATATACGTCTTGTTTACCATGCCAGTAGAGACCCGGCCCACGTTGATTTTTTGCATTTCCTCAAGATCAAGAGTTCCACAGATACCAGAAAAAAAGGCTTAAATCTTCAATAAAATATAAATAAAACTCATTGTAGAGGCAGATTTATTACTCTAGATTTACCCAACCTCTAGAACAGATTATCCCTTCATGTTAAAGGAAAACTCTGCCCTCTCCTACAGTTTAACTTATTCCTTAGGTTTCTTTTCACCCTACAATATAGTTCTAATATTGTGTGGGTACCAGAAACCTGCTTGTACATTTTAAAACTTTAATTTCACTGCCTTGGAATCAAAGGAAGGGAAAGACCAGCTACTCTTTTAAGCTTAACTTCTCACATACTTTGCAGAGGAATTCTTCTCCACCTGCATGACATACCATAGACACAGATAAATCTGTAGTTTACTCTGTTAGGTATTGCTATCAATCTTAGATGGACAATTAATCCTGCTAATGTCAGGAGCACAGCAGCTGCTATAAAAAAGACAGGAAGTTGTGGAACTGTTTTCCACTGTTTTTATTGCAGAGAGGAGGAGAACTTAGCACTCCCCTTTCATGTTAAACAAAGCAATTAGATCAGTCAGGGATTTAAATGCAGTCGTCACTTCTTCTGACGAATTACATAAGCAACAGCACAGTATTGAAATGCTAAGTTTTAAATGTTGGCTATTTAGAATACTTTGTATGTTAAGATAACTTAAATGTAGTATCAAAGATTTCTATGACATTTAGAGAAAAGTCAGAAAATATTTCTTCTTTTAAAGTATCAACACATTTACCATTTCACCTCCCCCCCCCACACAAGCCAGAACTGCAGAAAGAGAGACAGGTGGCAACCCTATTAACTAGGTGCACCAATACTGTTCATACAGGTCTTTTGTCCTGGTCCCCTTCAATAATACACGTGACTCCAAATGACATTTAACGACCTTTATTAATTTCCAACATAACTTTATTACGTCATTTCAATGTTAATTGTAACATGAATAACCTTGTAACCACAACCCGTAAAACCCTTGTAACATACATCAGGTAAGCCTACCCCGCTCACCCTGCTTGAATAAGCAGCATCCATGCCTCAGCTCACTTATTAATCAAGCAGCATTCTACTGCTTACTTTCATGCCTCAAACTCCTTGCGTCAACATCCAGCACCAACAGGAGGAACAGAAAAGGACAAGCTTGACCCTCTTCTCATTACAATCCCACTTCCATAACCATTCCAACCAAAATAAACAAAAAAGAAAATGGGAGGGAGGGCTGCTAGTACGATCACACTAAAATATGAATCTTTTTCCCAGTTACACTCATATCAAACACCTAAGTCCCACCCCACACCTTTCTCACTTCCTCCCAAGTTCCCTGTTGAGATTATTGTGGAAAGATGTCATGCTTTTTCCAGTGGCAGCACATATTTGGTTACATAGGTCTAAAATGGATCAGTTTGGGAAAGGCATCCAGATAGTTAGGAGTGAATCCCTGTGCCTGGTGGTCTGGGATAAGAGATTGTTGTAGACTCATGTGGAGAGTGCTCTGGATTTGGATTTTTGATTGAGGGGTGGTAAGGTGGTAATGGGTAATCAGTTGGTATATGTAATGAGAAGGGCTCTGTGTTGTATGAGTTTTCAAGGAGAGAGGTTTTTCATGCATTCTTTTCACATTGGTAAGACTTCTGATTTGGAAAGGGAATCCACTGAGGTCATTCAGACAATGTGGAGGTTGTCTTCAAATGCCTTTTTATCTTATATTAGGTAACCAATTCAATTGATAATTCATTTTTTTTTGTCTTTCAGAAAAGGAGATTGTCATCTTGGACCATTCATATATTTATTGGGTGGTGAAAAGGCCTTCATTTAGGACAGATGGATTTGGATTTTCATCGATTGGGGTGGACACTTAGTTGGCCCAGGATTAGAGGTCTTAGATGGACTCATTTTATGGATGAATAAATCAAAATTTGATCACTCTATCTCTATTCTTTAATCTTAACCCCCTTCCCCAGCAAACTCCCTTCCCTAACCCCATTTAACTCACTCAAACCTTTGCCAAAGATGTCCCTGGACAAATTGGTTTGTTCTCAAACCTCATTTGTCCCAGTCCCCTTCAGTAATACACATGGCTCCAAATGACATTTGACAACCTTTATTAATTTCCAACATAACTTTATTACATCATTTCAATGTTAATTGCAATGCAAATAAGCTTGTAACTACAACTTGCAAAATCCTTATAACATACATCAGGGCAGCATACCCTGCTTACCCTGCCGAAATAAGCAGTTCCATACCTCCGCTCACTTATTCTTATTAATCAAGCAGTGTCCTAACACTTAGTTTCATCTCCCAAACTCCTTGCATCAACTCCCAACATCAAGAGGGGGAAGAGAAGATGAAAAAAACAAGTCAGCAGCTCCAAGACCCACCACAGGAAGTATCAGGAATCCAAAAAATATAAAATAAAACAATTTATTTAAGCGCTTTTCGTTACTTGTAATGTGGCAACTTCTTCAGAAAAGATAAAAATGGATTTGCCATTCAAGCAGTCAATAAAATTGACAACCCACTAGCAAGACGTATAGCAAATAATGTGGGCCACAAATTTACCTTTAAAATTATAGATCAAGTTCAAGCTAATTTGAGAGGTGGCCCACTGAACTTACTTTTAGAGGAATATGAGCTTGAATGGCAAATCCATTTGAATGCATTTGTTGTACTAGGTTTAAATGATGCTTGTAACATTGCCTGTCTTCTCAAACTAAGAAGTTTGAGACAGTAACTGGTATTTTGCTTGAATATAATTCTGTTAATTTGAGCTCTACAATATTTTAGAGAGATATACCCGGTTGATTATTCTGTAATTTTGAAGCTTAGTCTAACTTTGTTATTGTTTGAGTCTAACAGTTTAATGCCTTCTGTATAACTATTTATAACAGTTTTGATGACACTTTTAATCTAACAAACTTGCAGCTTTTGTATTTAGGTTTTATGAACACGTGGTTTTTTAGCAAATGTTTCTTTAAGAATTTGATTTACTGGAGGTGTGGTCATCACATGACATGTCTCAATTACTTATAAACTACTGTTTGAAACTGTGTATCTTTTCTGAAGAAGTTGCCACATTACAAGCAATGAAAAGCGCTTAAATAAATTGTTTTATTTTATATTTTTTGGATTCCTGATACTTCCTGTGGTGGGTATTGGAGCTGCTGACTTGGTTTTTGTGTTTCAGTAGTCTGTTGGCTTCCTTTCCCTGGTTTATCTGGGGAAGAGAAGACAGACAACCCTGCCCCTCTTCTCCACCCACCAGGCTGACCACAGGCTGTTTCCCTCTCCTACAAGAGAACTTTCACCAAACCTTCTTAAAATAAACCTTAATGTGCATTAAACAAATCTAAATCAAACTCATTCAAGTGCACCCCATCAAATCTAAACCAAACTGGGTCCCTGTTGTCAAAATCTCTGTGGTCTATTGTATACAAACCCAAGGCACCAAACTGACGAGCCAGCCCATAATTACTAAACCTCCATGTGTGCTCCAAAGCTGTAAAACTAACAGCATTCTTCCAACAAAAATGCGGTACTATCTCTGATCATACAATTCACATACCTGGATATAACATCTGCAACATAACCAGATCTTGCCTTACCCTATCATCCAACTGCTTCTTAGGAATTATCCCCAAATCATTACCAGCAAAGTATATCACCAATATTCAAGGAAGCCCCATCTGTGGCCATATCAGCTCAACTTCATCCATAAGCTGAGTCCAACTAAGACTTCTAATCCTGTGCCAACTAACTGTCCACCCCAATCGATCCAAATCCTTTCTATCCATCCAAACCGAAGGCCTTTTCACTACCCAATGAACATAAGAATGGCCCAAGATGACAATCTCTTTTCCTGAAAGACAAAAAAGTTAATTATCAATTGAATAAGATAAAAAGGCATTTGAAGATCACCTCCACACTGTCCGAAAAACATCAGTGGATCTGCCTTCTCTTGCCAAGTCTGAAGCCCTACCAGTATTTATTTATTTATTTGCCATCTGTTAACCAGGTTGGTCTGGCTGAGCAGGTCCCCTTTTTCAGCAGAGACATGAGGAGAAAAGCTCCATTACATCAAATAATTTTTTCAAAGAATTTGCACATAAAAAATCAAAACAACCTTCAAACATAACAGTTAAGAAAAGTACCATAATAGCATAGAATTTTTTACAATTGATAAAGTATTTACATATACAATCAAAATAGCATTTAAACATACAATCAAGAGGAGGTAAATACTTCAATAATAGATTACATTTTTTAAACAGAAAAATATACTATGCTATGCCTTACAAACACAGAATGAATGTCAAAAATCAATACATTGGAAAGGGAAATTACTATTACTAACCTATGTACAAGTTTAGTGAGGTGTACAGGTGTCAGAGTGAGAGATCCAGGCAGCAGAGTGAAAGGAAGAGGAGAGTTATGGAAGGAAAGAGGAGGTATAGTGCGAAGATTGGAGTATATTGGAAGGGAAAGGTCATATAGCTAGAGAGGCTGGAAATACAGATAGGAATAGGAATCAGTGAGAGAATAGTAGCAGAAAGAATATGAAAATAATGCATGGAAAACCTCTCTCCCAGAAAACTCATACAACACAGAGCCCTTCTCATTACATATACCAACTGATTACCCATTACCACCTTACCACCCCTCAATCAAAAATCCAAATCCATAGCAGTCTCCACATGAGTCTTCAACAATCTCTCATCCCAGACTACTAGACACAGGTCTTTACTCTTACCTTTCCTAAGAACTATCTGAACACCTTTCCCAAACTGATCCATTTTAGACCTATGTAACCAAATACACACTGTTGCCAGGAAAAACCATGACATCTTTCCACAATAATGATCTCAACAGTTCTGACACCTGGAATGGTCCAAAATACATCCATAAACACAGAGTTGCCCACAAAACATAATCCACTGAATCACTAACCACTAAAGCTAAACCTTTCAATAAGACTTTCAAAACCTGTCTTGTCAAAGGCCAACACATATCCATATTCACACCAGTCACTCTGCCCCATCCCTCAACATCTGCTCCAAAATCCGGGACTTATTGAAATCATGCAGTCCCACCACCTGCACAAAAATACTAATAGCTGCTAGGTCCACCTTGATCGACTGCACTGCCTTACCTTGCCCACAAGCCAGAGCCAAATAACGCAATAATAGTTCTTCTGACCAAACCCCTTCATCCTCAGGAAGCTGTAAAATAAATGTATCAAATTCATATAATGCCCTACCATACACCCTCCTGGTAGACACTACCTATGATTGCTGCACTAACCTCCAGGTTATATCTGCCCAAGATGTCATACCTCATCTGGCAACACCATTGGTTGGTCTGGCACCCGTGGAACCAACTTCCAAAACCTGGAAAACTGAAATTGAGATAAATTGTCAGCAATCCCATTCTTAGCCCCTGCCATGTGCACACCCGTGAAAGAAAAATGTATTAATAAACTCAGCAAAACCAGCTTACATAAAACTAACAATAACAATTCAGAATAGGCAGTCTTAGCCTGCAAAAGCCACACTACTGACAAATTGTCCGAATAGAAAGTTATCCTATTTTCCCTCAACCACTCCTGCCAAACTAACGATGCAACCGAGATTGGCATTAACTCCAAAAAGGCAACATCCCTTTTCCACTCATCCTTCCAATCTGCTGGCCAATGAGCCACAAACCATTCCCCACCAAAAAAGCACCCATCCCAGTACTAACAGCTGCATCTGTAAACAATTGGACTTCTCTTGACTAACCCAATCTAACTGCCAAAAGGAAACACCATTAAACAACAACAAAAAGGTCAGCCAGAGTGCCAAATCCATCTACACCAATTTACTAATCCTGACCCAATGATGTTTGCTCTTTCACTCTTTTAGTAGAAAGGCCACTGACCTACAAAAAGTACTGCTCGACAAGCAAAATTTAAGAGTCCCAAAAGTCCATAGCCTCCTTTATCTGCCTCTTAGTTTTGCACACCACCTCACCAATCATCTCCTTCAAATGGACTATCTTATCTGCCAGCAAGCAAAATCACCCAGATTCCAATTCTACTAATAAACCCAAAAAAATCCAATGCTTTGGCTGAGCGTTCAGTCTTCTGCCTGGCCAGTGGAATGCTCAACCCATCGCACATACCCAAAAACCTACCAACGTTCCCTCAAACCCTTTGTTACTATCAAGAAATCATCTGGGTAATGCACTGCCTTCTGCATGCCTATACTCTGCTGCCAAACCCAAAGGGGGTATCAAAAGGGCCCAGCAACCTACCTGCCTGCTGTTCCTTCTCTATAAAACCACTCAAAATATCTTCCCTCTACCATACAGATCTCAGATTCTTACAAACTACTCCATCCCCCAACACCCTTGATTTAATAGAAACCCCCCTCGGAAAACCCATCAATTATTTCTTCAAGAGAAAAATCATGAAATTGCTGGACCATCTGTCACAATACTTGCACCTTAATGGGAGAATACATCCCCCAAATGTCCCCTTGCACCACAAAAGGACACCCCTCCCCGTAGCCCCTGATAAGTCCCCCTACCTCGCAGATTTTGGAACTCCTGAGAAGTAGAATATAAGCTGCCCACTTCAGTGGTCAGTGATCCTGAATTCACAAAATTACCCTCTAGCTGACCACACAGCACTGCTGGATGCATCCCCACATGCTTTGAGCAAGCATGCGAAAACCTACACCCTACCCATGAGCAACATCCCACATTAAAAGACCAACATACCCCACCCGTTCTATCCCTATCCACCCCCCCACTAACTGCTCCAAAGCTATCCATAATAGTGGCTAGCCATATATCCAGATGACACAATTCCCAACAGAGGAAGTGATGGACTGGTTTCTGCTTCCTGAACCTCTGGTCATACCACAACCAAGCAGTCCCTGCCAGCAATCTATGGACCTCCTGAATTGTGAGAAAGTAGGCCAAGAATGTTAAATACAAAACAGTATCCTTCTCCAGCCAAACTGTTATGTAATACATGAAACCTACAACCAAATTATTCCATGTCCTGGGTCACAGCCTGCCTACCTACTCACCTCCTCTCCAAAGCCGCTAAGGCTGCCAAAATGTCTTTGCCATTAGCTATGTACAATTCCACCAATCACTGAACTCCTTCTGCATCAATTAATTCAAAGACATCCACATCCCCTCCCCTCAAAATCTTCTCCTTAACTGAGGATGGTATGTGAGGAGTCAGAAAAACTGTCTCTGTCCCTTGGCCCAAAGCCTGTGTAGCTAACCAATCACCTGGCCATATGTCAAAATCCAATCCAACACTAGAGAGAAATCCTGCCCCTCCCAAGGATGACCCCAAGCTTCCCATAGATAACCCTACAACAACCCTACACTACCCTCCCCACTGACTGTCTCACCCAGTCCCTACTCATTAGACCTCTCTGCCTCCCCTATAGTACCTACAACCTAACTTGACCCCTGATACCCCTCCTCTCCAGATAACCTGCAATTATCCCCAACATCTCTGAACCTGTTCCACCAAACAATCCTGCCAGCACCATGTCATTACCTGCCACTCCATCCTTCATCACTCCAGCAGCTGGAAGTTCCTTTATGACCACTGTCAATAATGACTCCTATACAGAGGTGTATACAAATGCCCTATATAAACACCTATACAAATGAATAGACTTGGCTGAACCTGAATGGATCAAAACAAGGTCCATACAAAAAAAAAAAAAAAAAAACAAGGCACCCTGTGGGACATCAAGTATAAATAGGTTATATAACAAGAGGAAGAAACTAATGTCTAAGAACAAGAGGGAACTGTCTCAACAGAGGAAAGACACCCTTCACAGCATGAACAAGCAAATTAGATATCTTGAAAAGTCCTCTAAGGCCAATTATAAAGCTAAACTAACACCCTTAGCTAAGGATAATCCCAAGGCATTCTTTAGCTACATCAGAAATCTAGAAAGGAAGGGCTAGCTTTGTGTCGAACAAGTAGTGGATGGTACTACTCATACTGACCCTGAGGACATTTCCAATCTGCTGGCAGACAGATTTGGTGCAAACGTCACCCCCCTGTCCCCACCAGTCATACCCCAAAGCATACCTGCCACCATTCCTCTACCTAATATGTCCAAAGAGCAAGTCATAACTGCACTCTTCATAGCCAAAAACACAGCCTCTAGGGGACCAGATAACATCCTAGGCTGTCTACTAAATGATCTAAGACAGGACCTAGTGCAATCACTTGGCACTCTCTTCAACCACAGTCTAAGTACTGGCTCTGTCCCAGTAGAGTGGAAAACAGCAACAGTAATTCCCTTGTACAAAGGAGGTTCATCAACTGACCCTGGGAACTACAGACCCATAAGCCTAACCAGCCTTATCTGCAAGACTATGGAGAGCATCATCATGGACTTTATCAACAAAGACATAGGTGACCTACGAACTATTTACCGACCCAATCTGGCTTTGTTAAGGATAGATCATGTTTATTAAACCTGGAGGACTTCATTGAGAATGTCACCAAAGCCCTGGATGAAGGCATAACAATACATACAGCATATCTTGACTTAGCTAATGCTTTTGACACAATCCCTAACTCAGGCATCATTGAGAAACTCACCCAGCTGGGAACTGACCCATATGTCATTAGATGGGTAGCCGAATGGCTCACCGATAGAACGTATAGAGTCAGAGTTGAGGATTCCACCTCTACCAGCAGACCAGCTACCAGTGATGTGCCACAAGGATCTGTGCTGGGTCCCCTACTGTTTGGAATTGATTTTAAAGTACAGGTGAAAATAGATGGCCTGTGGCTTACCAAGTTCCCTGATGACTGCAAAATGGGTGCATTCATTGAGTCTGCCAATGATGTTGACATACTACAAAAAGGGCTTATACAGGCAAATGACTGTTGTCAAAACCACTGACTTAAACTAAATGCAAAAAATGTGTTATCCCTTTCAGCAAAGGAGAAGTCCCTGCAAATTACAGTATTAACAGTACCCCCATTAGATCAAACCCTGTGGTGAGAGATTTGGAAACACAGGTTGATAGCAATCTTAACTTTGATCACCATGTGTTCACAGTGGTAAGGAAGTCCTTCTATGATGCACATCTCATAAGTAAGGGCATTGTATCCAGAGCTAAGGATGTTATAACTTCCCTGTATTCATCCCTCATCATACCAATAATAGAGTACAATGCTCCCTTTTGTATGTACCTCAAAAGACACCTGCAGCAGCTGGATAGACCTCAGAGGTTTCTCATCAAGAAAATTCAGGCTCTTCAACACATGACCTACATGGACAGACTGACAGCCCTGTCACTGTACTCTGTATCTTATCGACTGCTGAGAGGTGACTTGTGCCTGGCCTACAAAGCAGTCTTGGCCCTACCCTAATGGAAGTGATGCACATCCGCAAGTCAAATGGGACAAGATTCACTTTGTCTTGGGATCTTAACCTAGCCTGCAGCATTAACAGGACATGCTGGAGAGACAGATATGTCTCCCAGAGATCACCACTCCTCTGAAACAAACTCCCAATTCACATAAAACAGAGTTCCTCAATGACCCTATTTAAGTGTAAATTAGACAACTGGATGGGAGACTGTAAATTTACCCCGGGGATGTCACCTATGTCCCTCTTGGATAAGGGCAGTTTGTGCTGATCATAAACTCATGCTGCAAATATAGACCATACTACTTGGTCAATAAAGGAACAAGGGTATAACATGGCTAGGCTTATAAAGGCCCTAAAGCCAATAGCCTAGTAGGCTCCTATGAACCTATTAACCTGTGATAAGTAAGGCATATTATCTTATGCTGATATAACATCCCATGAAAGCAGTCAGGTTTGTAGGAAATGGATTGCTGTCAGTCAGGTTCTTGGACACAAAGGTACTATGCATCTGAGAGTACTGGAATAACTGAAGGCATTATCAGGGTTCTGGGGGCCTTGGGCTTCAGCAGCTGAGCATATATTTTCTTTTGTGATGATGATTCCGTGCCTCACAATGGGTGATGCTCTCTCAGAAGCTGTAAAGTTCTGCAAAAGAAATATCCTTAGAAAGGCAGCCAAATGAAAGGAACTCCTAATTATTTAAAGACCTAAATCTACACCTAGCGTGAGTGTAAGTATTTGTTTATTTACTGATTTGTTTTTAAATCTGTTTTCTAGGGTAGGAGATCACTGAGCCAAATGGACAATATTCAGGCCAATCTGGTAAGAGCAAATACAGTACATTACCATACAAAAGGTTAAGCAAATCAAAAAAACTGTTGTGCAAATAGATATCAAATTCAGCAAAAATTCTTCAGGCAAAAATCTGTGCAGTAAACCTTAAATATGCAAATAACTGCAACTGTTGTGCTGAAGAGTATATGTACAATACAGTATATACATACATTTTATGAATTGAGATGAAGTTAGTACAGATATAGTAAATATGTACAATTTATACAATAGCAATATATTTTATGAATGCAGATGATGTCACTACAGATAGTGAATATGTATTATATATAAAACAAGAATGTATTTTATGAATGGAGATGATGTTACTGCAGATATAGTAAATATGTACAACGTATACAATAGGAATATATTTTATGACTTGAGATGATGTTACTATAGACATACTAAATATGTACAATATATAAAACAGGAATATATTGTATCACTGGAAATGATGTATTACAGATATAGGGAATATGTACAATATATACAGTAGGAATATGTTTTATGAATGGAGACGATATTACTACAGATATAGTCAATATATATAATAGGAATATATTTTATGACTTTAGATATATATATATATATATATATATATATATATATATATATATATATATATATATGGGTCTACTTCTATTCGCTGACAACCCATTTCACTGAAACCCATTTAGTTGACAGCTCATTTCATTGACAAACATTCTAGGTGAGGGGCTTCACACACCCTCAATGTGGGGCTGTGCCACACCCCCAACTTTATATAACAACTCCACAGTCGCACAACAGTGGGAGGGGGGCAAAACCCAGGTTTTTGCCTTGAATACTTTTGTCAATGAAATGAGCTGTCAACAAAATGGGTTTCAGTGAAATGGGCTGTCAGCGAATAGAAGTAGACCCATATATATATATATATATATGTATATATAGATATAGATATAGATATAGTGAATATGTATGATATTTACAGTAGGAATATGTTTTATGAATCAAGATGATATTACTACATATATAGTCAATATGTAAAATATATATAATAGGAATATGTTTTATGTATGGAAATGACATTACTACAGATTTAGCAAATATATACAATATATTTCCTATTATATATATTGTATAGATGCACAGTACATACAAAAGGAATATATTTTATGAAAGAAGATGATGTCACTACACATATAGTAAACTAAAGTTAGTTTAGTTATAACTAAATAAACCAAGGCTACTATTGCAAGAACTCATCTCTTATCCATCCTTCTCTATGCCTCTCCTATCCTTACTAATCTCCGCTAGCGTGATCTGAACAAAATGGAATCTTGTTATAACAAAATAGCCAAGTTCACTACTGAAACCTCATACAAATCCCACCACTGCCTCGCCCTTACCCAACTCAATTGGCTCAAGCTACCTCAACTACTTCTGTTTAATCAGCTCACAATAGCACTTCTTCTACCTTCCAGAAAAAAACCCTGCACTTCAAAATATAATTAACCCCCACATCCTTATCAGATCCTTACAATCTAGTTCTCAGAACCTAATAAGCATTATCAGACACAAAAATGATACTGGCAAATCTCTCTTTGCCTGCAGTATTGCCAAAATCTGGAACTCTCTACCAAGCCAAATAACCTCCACTACCTTCACTATTCAATTTAAGAAACTCCTGAGAACCCACTTCCCAAACAATTGGCTTTGTTCATGCTACTCCCCAGGTTAATTTGCGCCAATACATGTTCAAGGATTCTATTACAGGTTCCCTAATTCCTTTCATTGTAAAGCTTAATAATCACTGGTTATTTCTGTAACAAAATATTGAGACTACTCAAAATTTAGAAAGAAAAAAAAATGTTCTTGTGTGTTTATATTTTACATTCTATATAAACTCTACTACTAGAATGCTGTATGCTGACTTTACTAAAGGAATTGTTAATCTATACATAACTTATGTTTCAGTGGAACCTATATCTCTGTATGATATTCTTGTGTAATTTTTTTATGACATGCTATTGGAGCTTTTCTCCCTGGGCCTCTGCTGAAAATGGATGTGTGTCAAGTCGGACTTTCCTGGTTAGCAAATGTAAAATAAAATAAATAAATAAAACAATTCCACTGTCACCCAAGCAGTGACTCAGAGCACCTCCTTCCATCCAGCATGGCAGATCCAGAATTAATTACTCACTCTCATTCTCTCAGCCCAGTGCTGGCCCCTCAGAGAAAATATTACTGCACAGATCTAGGAAAAGCAATTTGTTCCCCAATAAAACAAAGATACACTCTAATATGCTATCCCTAACCTACAAGCTATTGCACTTCAAAACCTTCAAATTCTTCACTACAAGGCAAACTAAAAGGTCAGTCACCTTGTGATGGAGGGAAGAATCTACTGCCACCAGTATAATGGAGATGTCACTAACTCCACCAGTATGACACCCAAATAACAGGACGCCACCCACTGTGATGTCAGGATGTCTGGCATCAATGGAATTTTTATCCCCCACTGCCAACCAAGGGTGAAGTAATAGCTAGAAAATGTATACAAGTCTATTTCAATAATAAATATGTAAAATAAATAAGTGGTTAGCTTTGTTGCTAACAGCAAGAGGTTCCCTGGTTCAATTCTCGGCAGGGTTGCTTTCTGTGTGGAGTTTGCATGTCCTCCCTGCATTTACATGGGTTTCCTTTGGGTGTTCTGGTTTCCTCCTACATTCCAAAGACATGCGTCTGAAGTGTTTCTCCCTGGGCTCTGTCCCACTCAGACTTTCCTGGTAGATAAATGTTAAATAAATAAATAAATAAATAAAACCCTTGCCTCAGGAGCACAAGGAGAATATGCACTGATGTCCTGGGTGCAGCCTTCCAACATCTACACCAGAGTGGAGTGCCCACTGTCCAATTACAAAGCTAAGTCTTTATCCAAGCATCCCCAGACCCTTCCTCCCATAGTTACTGCTTCTGACGCAACAAATTATTTACACACACACACGCGCACACACACACACACACACACACACACACACACACACACACACACACACACACACACACACACACACACACACACACAGTTCCCAAGGAAGGTTGACAGAATTCTCCAATTCTCTATAGCTTTTTTTCTGACATAGTGGTACTGCCACTATCCCCAGATTGAACCAAAAAGTATCTAGGAGTATCAGCATTCTACCTTATTTACAAATGAATAAATAATAAAGATACATCAAAAAGTACAACAGGAATATACTTATTGAAAAAGAGGAGGTACATAATATGAAAGGTATTAAAGATTAACACCTGAATTTAGTTAATATTGAAAAAGTTAGCAGAGTAAGGCTACATCCTAAGGGCATAAAGGTCAGGAAATCTGTAAAGTAAAAAAGCATATACCTTTTGATACAGATTCCTTTTTTTTACATTCTAATCTGAAATCAGTGCAAGGTCGGATTCCTTTTAGGGAGATGAGAAAGGATTCCCAAGGTTTAATGACACTCTATGAGAAAATGGTGTTAGTGGTATGCAAAAACATGCTGTGCAGTATCTGCAGCACAGGCCCTGTAGGAAGAAGTAACCTAAGCTCTTAGCTGGAAATCTTCAGTGTAATGCAACTTACAAGACAAGGGAGGATTTTCAATTTTAGAAGCATAAATAGGTATGTTCCTTAAAGTAATTGATAGCTGTATTTTATTGGTGGTGATCTCTTTTGAAGGAAAGGGTAATAAATCCCCAATTAATAATATTAACTTTTTGTAGGGTGAAAATGTTTTTTTAGAAGCAGTACCAATCAGTGTCACATCATATTCTACCTGTGATAGAAGAATACATTTACAAATAGCTTGCCTACTTTCTGTTGATAGAGAGTGTGTAATTTTGGTGGTCCTAGAAGAGTATTTGTTAATTTTAGCCTTTGTTACATCAATCTGGTAGTGAATGTTTATGAAGAAAAGCACAGTAAATCAGCAGAAAAAAGGATCTCAAATGGAAAAAAAGAGGACTTCCCTCCTCATCTGATGTGACAATGACATCACAAAATGTGTTGGAAAGTGGGCAGAGAGATAGGCAGTGTTATGGGAGGTGCTAGTGGTGTGGCCTTGGTTCAGTTTTTACCACAATGAAAGGTGGCAACACTCAGCTCAAAGTATTAGCTGCTCACTCTTTCACATCGGACAGTTGTTGCTGAGTGCCCAACAGGATTTTCAACCCCAGATTGGTCAGCTTGTGCATGCTGCCCCTGTTTACTCTCTTGGATTATAATAAGACCAAGCTTAATTTGAAGAATGAATGAAACAGTATTTTTTTTTGCTTCTCTTGCTGACATGGAGTTTATGACTATTTGCTAATAAATGTAGTTAAAAGAAATAACTGAGAAACAGTCAGTCTCAGACATTATGAAAACAAACAATAGTAAGCATTAAAAAAATGAAAATAGATACTACAGTGTGAGATAACTTGAGATCATTCTGCCTTATGACAGAATGTACCCAATTCAACAGCAGGACAGAGAAACAGCTGTTGCAGTCACAGGTAGGAGTAATATAACCATAGAGAAGTGAAATATGAGATGTGTGTACTAAGTCATGGGAAGCAGAGGGGCTAGAAAAATTATTCACTTGGCTAAAAGTGAAAAAAAAAAATAAACAGTAAAAGAAAAAGTTTGAATCATAAATGTACTTGCATGTTTCATAGTTACATAATAAATAGGAACTGATCAGAAGCTTAAAGTCAGATAATGGCTTGACTGGATTAGGGTGGAGTTTTGAGGGAAGTGTATTTTGGAAAGTTGAACAAACTGAATGAGTTATGCAGATTCTCTTGACATCCACATGGGTTGCCTTAAGATATTCTAATTTCTTCCCATCTGCCAAAGCATTAAGCTCAGTGACTGTAAAATCATCACTGCATGTAATTCTTACTGTTGACCTAGGATATGGCTGGGAATAACTTCATGTATTAGTCCACTTACCCAGATTAGCAAATAATTAAATAAAAATAAACTTTCAGAAATAGATATAAGTGGGGTGACCAGTACTATTTCTTGAGGTGATTATTCTTGAGCATTCTGAGGAAGGTGAAAAGTTTTATGTAGCTTTGTGGAAATACATTGGCTCTGATGTAAACAGGTAACCTGTAAATGGTTCATCTCCCAGGCCCATGATAACACTTATCAAGGGTATCAGAACTCGTCAGACATCTGGGATACACGGCTAGGCTTAAAAAGGCCTTTGTGGTTGTTAGCCTACTAAACACCTATGAACCTATGAACCTGTAATATGATATGAAAATTAACAGTGTAAAGAATTCCAATCATTCAAAGCAATTGCAGGAGATGACTGGAAGTACAGGTAGGAAGCAAGGGCTAATATTAGAGGAGAATGTATAGTGGAGGTTAGAAATTTTTCTTGCTCTTTTTGAGCCCCCCCTCCTATTCTTCCCACAACCATTCAGTGCAGCCCCCACTGGCTCATCTGTCCAGTATTCCCTGTAATCCATGGACATTAGTCATGGCAGGTGAGAGCTGGAGACTGTGATGGGTTGTGAGACTTTACCAGGTTTCATGTTTCAAAATGGGCCTGCATCTTAGTAGCATGGTCTGCTTGGCATTGTCTGCAGCACTGCCAAAAGATGCTGGAATGTGAGTTGAGTATAAAGATATACGTATTTACTTATTTAAAGTTGTTAACCAAGCTAGTGTATGTATCCACCTAGACCACTTTAATGCTCAAAAAGATAAAGAAAAAAATCTTTAATCAATATCAATACAACAGTGGTAATATAAGAACAGGCAAACAAGCAGAGAGGTAAAGGTCAGGATAATATGTAGCATAAAGTGAACATAATCATAATCATAAGTAAACGTGAACAACTGTTAGGCATGTGATGTGAAGGAGAGTAAGGCATCAGTCAAATGAGTAGAAGGGAAAGGAGGGAGACAGAAAATACAGAAAAAGTAAAAAAGAAAAAGAAGTCTGTATGTGGAGGGGGGAGGGGGCAAGTTGAAGCATCCATCTCCATCCATCCATCCATCCATCCATCCATCCATCCATCCATCCATCCATCCATCTCCTATCCATCCATACATCCATCCATATCCAATCCATCCATCCATCCATCCATCCATCCATCCATCCATCCATCCATCCATCCATCTCCTGTCCATCCACAACCCCTTTTTCCTATTTTGCACATGAAGTTAGGGTGTCACTTCAACAGTGACAATCATCTATGGCCAGGGTTTACACCACCAGGTGGCTAGCTCTGTCACAGTAGTTCTTCCACACCACACACTCACACCTATGGGAAATTTAGAGTGTCCAACTCACCTACTGCGTGTCTTTGAAATGTGAGAGGAAACCAGAGCACCCAGAGGAAATCCACAAGAACACAGGTGTATAGGAAATCTAGGCAGTACTACTACTAGAGACTAGAACATGTTTACTGGTAAGCTAATGTGATGAAAGCCCCATGTAGATAGAGGGCCTCAGTGACCCATAAAACAGGCCCCTTATAGTGTGCCTGAGTGAGTTAAGCAGATCTTGAGAGATGAACTACAGGAGATGTTGGATGGGATAATAATCCAGGAGTTCAATGCTTTACTTCTGTTTTAACATGTCTTATCATAAAATATAGTCAATACCAATTCCATATCAATTGGCTACCAGTGCCAAATCACGATCCCACCACTGCCTTTCCCTACAAGCCTTGCAGTGGCTTGAATTTCCAAACCTATTAAGATACCATCAACTCAGCCTAGCTCATCTAATTCTGTACTATCCCGCGAAAAACCCTGACCTGACTGGCATGCTGAACTTCTACAATTCAAATAGACAACTTTGGTCCTCCAACAAAGCCTTAATTGAAACCATCACATGAAAAAACAACTCCGGGGAATCACTATTTGCCCATGAAATAGCAAAAATATGGAACGACTTTCCCCCTAACCTCAGACTACAAGACTCCGCACCCTTCTTCAAAAGCCTACTTAAAACATACCTCTTCACCAACCATCTATGCAACTATATACTATGAAAACACAAAACAAACTTGGAAAATAACAAAAGAGTATGAACATGACCTGGATACACTCCAAAAAGAATTATTTATTCACAAATAAAGTAAGCGCTTTCGTACAGGATAGTACCTGTACTTTTTCAGACAAGACAATACTGAATGCAAGACCTTATATACACTCTCCCAGAATGTAAATCTAATGAGCTCCATCACATGGTCAATTATACATTAATTACATTAAATAAAAGACCTAGCTTGGAATAATATAAGGAAATCATTAGAAAATACACTGAGAAATACATTTCAAAATACTTCAGTAGTGTATATTAGAAGTATATAGGAAAAGTAACCACTAACACCTGGTAAAAATGTTAAATAACACTTATAAGACTGGAAAATTAATACATAGTAATAAATTAGATAAATAGAAGATGGATAAAAATGACTGTTAAAAACATTCTTATGCACCATAAAGATGTTAAAATTCATCTATTTGAATATAGATAACTTGCAAAAATGGTAACATAGATGGATGTACAAAATGAACAATTTAAACAATCTAAAATTCTGAAAAAAATACTGAAAAAAAATATACCAAGGAAAATTCAGGCCTTTATCTCATAAGGCTCCTCAGTTTAAGTATGCAAGCTATGGAGCACATTTCATTAATCCCTGGGTGCCTAAATGTATCACATCTTAGCTGCCACAACAATTCACATTTCTTCAATCTCAGACAGGTGGGACCACCTCTAATATTTGTGTCAGCTGTATCAATAACTCTGAATTCAAAAACATGTTCTGGTGAACTGATAATGTGTTTAGCTAACACATTCTCTCTCTTTTTTTCCTGATACCATAACGGTGCCCATACATTCTGTCTCTTAGTCTTTTGTCAGATTTTCCAACGTAAAAGACAGAACACATTTTGCATTGGGCCAGGTATATAATGCTACGAGTGTTGCAATTGTATCTACCCTTGCATGAAAATCTCATATTCCTGATTTCAAAAGAGAGTCCTGTGCTCACATGTTTACAGTAGGGGCAGTTTTCACATTTGAACATTCCTTTAATCCTGGGCTTGTCTATTCACCTCTGCTACAATATGGCTTTTAGATTCATACCCTTCTTGAATATGATTATAGGTTTACTTGGTAAACTAATTCATCAGCTACTATTAAATCCCAATTCTTGTGTATTATACATTTAATAATGTATGCTTCATTACTAAATGGGGTCACAAATGTGATGGAAAAATCCGTAAATGGATCTACAGAGAAATGCATAGTGAGTCTATTATTATGTATACTGAAAGAGCTATGGTCATTCCCATTCACAAGTAAGGAATCATTTAAGACGGCTTTATAAAACCCTGTTGCTCTCTTAGATGTGACTTCCTTTATGATGTCATCTAATAAGGGCTGTGGGTAACCACGCTTAAGAAGCATCTCTTTTAGGAACTGGCATTCACTTAAAAAGTTATGATACTTGGATATCATTCTGGCTGCTCTAACTAGCTGTCCTTTGACCACTGACTTCTTCTGGTGGTCAGGATGAGAGCTAGCATAACTGCATACTTAAACTGAGAAGCCTTATAAAATAAAGGCCTGCATTTTTCTTGGTATATTTTTTTCAGTAGTTTTTCAGAATTTTAGATTGTTTAAATTGTTCATTTTGTACATCCATCTATGTTACCATTTTTACAAGGTATCTATATTCAAATAGATGAATTTTAACATCCTTATGGTGTATAAGAATGTTTTAACAGTCATTTTTATCAATCTTTTTTTCTATTTCTTATCTAATTTATTACTATTTATTCATTTTCCAGTTTTATAAGTGTTATTTAACATTTTTACCAGGTGTTAGTGGCTACTTTTCCAATCTACTTCTAATATACACTACTGAGGTATTTTGAAAAGTATTTTTCAATGTATTTTCTAATGAGTTTCTTATATTATTCCAAGCTAGGTCTTTTATTTAATGTAATCAGTGTTTAATTGACCATGTGATAGATCACATTAGATTTACATTCTGAGAGAGTGTATATAAGGTCTTGCATTCAGTATTGTCTTGTCTTGTCTGAAGAAGTTAAGGTACTATCCTGTACGAAAGTGCTTACTTTATTTGTGAATAAATAATTATTTTGGGAGTGTATCCAGGTTGTGTTCATACTTTTTTGGTATCTATGCAACTATAATTGACCCCCCGAAGCCTCATCCACTCACTATTTCTACGTCTCATCTGTCTTGGACAACACAAGCAATAACCTATATAGGTTCATAGGTTGATACTAGGCTATCTGCCCTAGGGCATTTATAAGTCTAGCCAGAGTGTGTTTGGCTTTCGCCACCCTTTTAGATTAGTTGACTGTGCCTCTGTCTAGTAGGGACACAGAAGAGATCCCAGGGGTAAATCTATGATCTCCCTTCCACTCGTCAAGAATTCTCTTGAAGAGGGTCATTGAGGGGCTCTGCCTAACATGGATTGGGATTTTGTTCCAGATTGAGGGGAGCCTCTGGGATATAAATCTGTCCCTCCAGCATTTCCTATTTATTTCTATGCTGAGGTTTAAGTCCCTGGAGTGTGTATCTCTAAGGGATTTGGATTTCCTGAGGTGAAGCATGTCCATTAATTCTGGGTTGGACATGGCTTTATACGTCAGGCACAGATCGCCTCTGAGTAGGCGGTAAGCAACTGAGTAGAGCTGGAGTTTCTTTAGTCTAACTGCATAGGGCATCTGTTTGATCCTCTTGGTGTGGTACTTTTGGGGTCTTCCATTTGCTGCAGGTGTCGGGTAAGGTACATCCCGAACGGGGCATTGTATTCAATTATGGGCCTGATGAGAGATGAGTAGAGGGGCACAATGACCTCTCTTGATCTAGATGTGAACCCTTTTGTGATAAGGTGGGATATATAGAAGGTCTTTCTAACCACTTTGGCAATGTGATTGTCAAAGGAGAGATTGCTATCTACTTGGGTCCCCAAATCCCTAATTACTTCTTCCATACTTAATGGATTACCACCTATGTGGTAATTTGTGGGTACTTTGTTTTTCCCAAAGGGGATGACTATGCACTTTTTGGCATTTAGCTTTAGGCCATGGCTCTGGCACCAGTTATCCGTCTCTGTGAGACCCTTTTGGAGGATGCTTGTGTCAGTCGGCAAGTCGATTATGGCACCCAGTTTGCAGTCATCTGCGAACTTGGTCAGCCATAGTCCTCCCCTGTTAGCCTGTACCGCAGAGAAAAATATACCGAACATGAGAGGTCCTAGGACTGAGCCTTGTGGGACTCCACTTGTAACTGGTTTAGAGTCTGACATGGCACTTGCAATTCTGACCATGTGGGTTCTATCCCCGAGCCAGTTTGCAACCCATCTTGTGACATAGATGTTGATATTTAAGCTGGTGAGCTTATTTATGATGCCCGAGTGGGCATAAGAGTGTATGTATATGTGTGTCTATGTATATATATATATATATATATATATATATATATATATATATATATATATATATATATATATTTATATATATATTATAGTCTGTCATGTATATTTGCTTGAATGTATGTATATAGAAACTTAAACATTTATATACTTGTATTCAGTTGTGAAATATCTTGAAATGCTCTAGCAGGTTCATATCTACTCTCACTGTATATTTTGTACACTTGTATTTTCAACCAAAATGGGTAATATCCTCTTATTGTATACTAACTGCTGTAAAGTCTACAATCTGTATGCTACTATTCTGCAATGTCACTTTTGCAAATGTTTCTTCTCACTGTAAACTTATGGAGTTTTTCTCCCCAGGACTCCACTGAAATGTACACTTGTTGTCCAGTCGGACTATCCTGGCAAACAAATGTTAAATAAAATAAAACATAAAGTAATAAATAAGCATACTGTTTCATGTTTAATGAAATAGTGTGAAGTCCAGGTAGCCAGGGATTGTATCAAGGGATGGTTGGAAAGGTTGGTGGGAGGAAGCAGCTGAGAGGGTCTACCAAAGTGGCCCAAATTGGGCTTCACAATTATTAAGGCCATCCCTTTATATACATAGATGACATGATGAGTTACAGATTTCATTCTTCAAATAAAATAATGAAATGACAACTTCTTTAACAACTATCAAGCTGACTTATGAATAAAAACCTCATCCTTAACATAAAAAATAAGCAATTGTTTTCTAAACCCAGTAAAAACTCAAACCTGTTCTCCTGGACTGGTGTAGTCTGCAAAACAACAAAACTCTTCTAGAGAGCAACCAACATTTCAGGGAAATAGTTCTCTAATTAGCTAAATACCTGTCTTCCAACACCATACAGAAATAATTAAAACAAATTCATGTTATTGCTATTATGGTTAAGTAAACAATCAAATCTTCTTATTCCTGAAGGAAAGATCAGAATTGGAAAAGGAGTACTCCTTGCCCAGGTTGAATATAGTCTGCCAATAATTGCTTCTGCCTCACAAACCACAACAAACATCTGCAGATGTGTTACTCTTGCCCCTAAAATACAATCCCACTGTAAAGTTTCAATAAAATGAAATGACTCACAGTTTCAGAGAATTAAAGAACTTATTAACTCATCACTCTTTAAACTAGTAAATCTAGAATCTTCCTCAGTTATTTGCCAGTTGTCTAACACAGTGTACCTCTTATAACATAAGATTTGCACCTTCCTCCATCATTACTTTTCATATACCCAGGTTTCTGCTATACAACACTGATAACAGCTTATCTGTCTTAGGGTCACAAGCCTGGGAACCCATCTGCAAACGTTCTGCTGTATATTTAGAACTAACATCAACAACTCTCTTGCTATACAATGTAGTTTGTAGTTGCTTTATCACCAATGACAAAATCTGATAAATACATACAAAAATCAATAATCACCATTTTCTATGTCTCTTCCCAATTTATCGTTTAATAAATTTCTCTTGCATACATCAAGATTACAGGTTAATAAGGTTTATTAAAAAGGAACATTTTTCTTTTGCTTCTTTCTTTTATGTTTCTTCTTATCTTTCTAACCAACAGTATGTAAATACTGTACATCTCTCTCTCTCTCTCTCTCTCTCTTAAGAAGACCTACTTTTTTGTGTTTCTTTTTCTATTTACTAACATTGGATCACAGGATCATGGCACATACAAAGCAAATGGGTCTTGTGACCATTCTACCTTGTCAGTACCCACTCTAAGGAGTTCCTGTTTTGATGGGGGGCTAGGCCATTGAAGCCATGGGTGAATTTGTGAATACCATCCAATCATCCTGAATATAATGCATGACAATCCAGCAGGAATCTACTCCAGAGATAGGAACTGTGCTGAGTTATGAACCTATCTCATCACCGTGTTTTATTCATTTGTTGTAGAAGATTTAGATCCTCTGTTCTGGTATGCATGAGATATTTGATTTGTGGAGATACACAGGCACATGTGTGTATATATATATATATATATATATATATATATATATATATATAGATATATATATATATATATATATAGATATATACACACACACACACACACACACACACACACACACACACACACACACACATATATATATATATATATATATATATATATATATATATATATAGATACACTGTAATCATTGTGTGGTAATGTTACTGTGTATTAATAAGTGTGCGATAATGTTACTGTACTTTCTCCTGATAATGGTCCATATAAATCAGCTGTCTACCCAGGTTAACAAACTGAAACAAATACTCGTAAGTAAATAAATAAGATCTTAACAAGTGATATTTATGAGTTAGAAGCACTACAGCATGAAGGGAAGGGTTTGTTGTGCTTTGCTTTGTAGTCATCAGAGTATGCATCATATATATTACTTAGGTAACACACACGTACAGACACACACAAACTTGGGTAGAAAAACATGCATTTATTTCCTACTGCTGTTTCAGTGGACAGTTTGTGATCCAGTTGAGAATGAAGCCATTTGTAGAAATTTAGCGATACAAGTTTTATTGTGTAAATGTATTGAAATAGACATATGAAAAGCATTGCAAATGCTGAATAAGTATATGTCGTTATATTAAGTAAAGCATCATAGTCATTCCAGAATATATTTATAGACAATAAATAACACCTGGCCTTGTGCTACAAATTGTTGCATTGGCATGGTAAGAGTTAACAAACTAGACTGATAGGTTATCTTCATGTCTGCAACTCTTTAACTGTGAATAAAGGTGTCAAAGCAGGAAGCCTGTTATAATGACACTAGGAAATGAGTTAAGCCTTTCAGTCATCTCTCACTTAACAGATACCACTGTAGCTGTAATTACCCCCTAGCCTGAAGGCAGCAAGCACAGGTGGGCTTAGAAATTACTTGCGTTTCTGCCAGACACATCTCTGCAGTATGAAGTACAGACCAATGGAATGTCATTTACTTTTCAAAATACAAAAAAGGCCCTTCCTGTCGCTGAGAACTATAAATTATGAAAATTACACCTGCCTAGAGCACTTTCTGTATTGTTTTATTAAGCTTAAGCTGAATGAAGTTTAAGATGTCTTTCTTTTAGGATGTATCATCTTAATGCATTATAGTGTTTACTTTGCAACCGATAAGTCATGCAAATATTTGGGTGTCTTTTTAAGAAGAAATCTACTGTTGACTTGCAGCTCTGTGCTCTGTGGATACGTTTCAGAATGTGGACTTTCTTGATTTTTGCCTTCAGTTTTCTTAACAATGACAAACAACTCAAGGTGAAGCAGGGTGGGAACGCAAAGAATGTAAAAGTGAAGGATGGGACAAATACATTTTCTAACTCAGAAAGTCATTTTAAGCATGTCTGCAAAAGTAAAGCCTGAGAAATTAAATTCCTGTGCTGAAAGAGGTGGGCACAACTTAGACACACAGATGTCAAACTTTTAATTTTTTGTTTATTTGTTTATTTTGGTATTGACCAGGTGGGTGGACTGGGTGGGGCATGAACTGTTTCTGGCCACAGCCTAGGGACAAAGTACATACTGCAGTACTCTGCTGCTAACAAAACATAATTTTGTAAGGTTTACTGAGTACAAACATTTGAACATCCTTACATAGGCTTACCTGATGAAACGTGCAACTGCTGAAATTAAATAATCATATGAAACATGCATAATTAACATTTTTGCTTATTGCAAAATGCATTCATTACACTTTAAGAATATTGTATATCAAGGAATGGCAGTCCAATATACTCTGCTTTATTCTGTAAATCTGTCACTACATTCAGGACCTGTGAAATTTTAGATCTAGCTGACTTCCCATAACTAATGTTTATGTATTTTACACATTGTTGATACCTTGCTTGCTTGAATCGACCATCTGTGTTTACTTCTATCATATTTTCCCAGTAGTCCATTCTAAATGTTTTTTTTACTTTTTTTTATAAATATTTTTATCATGTCAGTTTACTTTCTGTAATGGTCGCTATACTTGGTTGGAAACAAACATTACCATGAGACAAGCAGTGAGAAATGACCGCATTCAAAGTAATGTTATAAAAAGGGTAAATAACCTCTGACTGCCCCCTGTTGGATTTACTCAGCTAGATATCAAAGAGAACAAACACGAAAATTGCAAGATTCAGATAGATGAAACTCTGCTTCATTTATTTAATTTATAATTCCACTCCATGTCAAAATAGTGGAGACAAACAATATTAAGTGAAAGATGGATTTATTTATTTATTCAATGTTTGTTACCTGGGTAAGTAGACTGGAGTGAAGAGCCCCCCCAAAAAATATATATTTTTACCAATCTCTAGACTATTTCCTCCATATTCATATATATTTTTCTTTTTTTTCTCTCATATGTTGTTTGTTCTCAGTATTTTTATAAGCTTAATCCTACTATAAGACTCTATACTAGCCTCTCTCATGTACAATCTGAATAATGTATTATAACTCTTGTTACTATTGTCTATAATGTATTATTTGTTACTGCCTATGCTTGGAGCTTTTCTCCCCGGGCATCTACTGAAAATGGACATATATCCAGTTAGACTAGCCTGGTCAACAAATGTAAAATAAAAATAAATAAAAAAAAAGACCCCTTTCATCCATGACCCAGGTCATAGAGGCAAAAACAAGATAGAAACAGCAAACATAATCAGATATTAATTACTTTAAAAGACACACATATAATAAAAAAAATGTATTATGACAGATATAAAGTCAGAGTATAAAATTTCACATTCTTTGTAAATGACATAAAAAGTTGACAGAGTAATCCATGGTAATATAATCAGGACATGAAAAGTTGTGAGTGTTCTTTCCAGCATGATATTATCAGACCTGTGTGACCCTTCGTATAATCAGGACATGCAGAGTTGTGAGTTTTCTTTCCATCATGACATTATCAGACCTGTGTGACTCTTCATATAATCAGGACATGCAGAGTTGTGAGTTTTCTTTCCATCATGACATTATCAGAACTGTGTGATCTTCATATAATCAGGACATTCAGAGTTGTGAGTTGTCTTTCCATCATGACATTATCAGACCTATGTGACTCTTCGTATAATCAGGACATGCAGAGTTGTGAGTTTTCTTTCCATTATGACATTATCACACCTGTGTGACTCTTCATATAATCAGGACATGCAGAGTTGTGAGTTTTCTTTCCATCATGACATCATCAGACTTGTGTGACTCTTCATTTAATCAGGACATGCAGAGTTGTGCGTTTTCTTTCCATCATGACATTATCAGACATGTGTGACTCTTCATATAATCAGGACATGCAGAGTTGTGAGTTTTCTTTCCATCATGACATTATCAGACCTGTGTGACTCTTCATATAACCAGGACATGAGTTGTGAGTTTTCTTTCCATCATGGCATTATCAGACCTGTGTGACTCTTCATATAATCAGGACATGCAGAGTTGGGAGTTTTCTTTCCATCATGACATTATTAGACCTGTGTGACTCTTCATACAATCAGGACATGCAGAGTTCTGAGTTTTCTTTCCATTTTGACATTATCAGACCTTTGTGACTCTTCATATAATCAGCACATGCAGAGTTGTGAGTTTTCTTTCCATCATGACATTATCAGACCTATGTGACTCTTCATATAATCAGGACATGCAGAGTTGAGTTTTTTCTTTCCATAATGACATTTTTAGACATGTGTGACTCTTCTTATAATCAGGACATGCAGAGTTGTGAGTTTTCTTTCCATCATGACATTATCAGACCTGTGTGACTCTTCATATAATCAGGACATGCAGAGTTGTGAGTTTTCTTTCCATCATGACATTATCAGACCTGTGTGACTCTTCATATAATTAGGACACAAATAGTTTTAGTTATCTTTCCATCATGACATTATCAGACCTGTGTGACTCTTCATATAATCAGGACATGCAGAGCTGTGAGTTTTATTTCCATCATGACATTATCAGACCTGCGAGACTCTTCATATAATCAGGACATGC